>NC_068938.1:144514034-144814034 GCF_016801865.2 Culex pipiens pallens | reverse complement strand
ACGGATTAATTTGGTCTATTTATGTTCCCACAAAGCAATTTGATGATATTGCTACGCTAATCTGCTTATTCTGCCTGTGGATTTATAATTAAATTAATTAAAATAAATTTAAAATCTCCTGGAATCCTCCAAATTTGAAAATGATGCTCACAAACAATCAAAATATTAAGGAAATACATTTTGTGACGTGGCAAGTTTGTGACATTGCAATAATAATAAAATTGTTTTTTTTTTTGGTTTTAAATCGTTTACAAATTTCAACCTTACGAATGAAATCCGGAGAGTACTCCAGCTATCATTTAGCTCTTATATTTTTGTTGTCCTGTGTAATGATTATACTTAGCAAAAGTTTAATGACACAACTTCCCACAGGATTAATATTTCAAACCAACCAATTATTTTTCAACATTTCAGTTATCGTCATAAAATAACATTTATAATTGATTTAATTAATGTTGATACACTCATAGTTAGAATTCAATAGAACATATTGTTGATCATCAAGAACGTTCACTAATAATGTATACAACAAAACAAATCCTACTTCTGCCCAATGTGAAAACACAATAAATTTGTTAACAAGCTTGGCATATCTTATGAAAACATGAAAATAGTACAGTTATATATCAAATCACATTGCTCGCTCTACAACATTACCAGCCAAACCGGGGTGAGAGGCAACCACGTTTAACATTCTACTACCGGTATAGTCAAGTATGTACAGGCGAAGTAAGTTTTCAATGTGACTTGTGTCCTAAAACTCTTGTCGGGGTCAAACGGTAAGGCTTATGAAACTAAAACTTTAGGTATTTTTTCAGTGTTTCGTACTTATTGAACTTTTTATGGCAGAGGACAACATAATCTAAGAACAATATTTGCAACGATTATACTTTGCAATTCAAGCTTATCGAGCTTGTTGTTAAGCTATCTGGCTATTATAAAATCGTAAAATTTGGTACAATGTCACCCCTTGGCTCAAAGTCACCCCATTTTAAGTTATTTTTGTGCAATCTAGTTTTCCTTGACTTAAAATCACTTGATGTAGGAGTTTTTTTTATATTAAGGTATAAACTTGTAAATAATATACTTAAGTCACTTCACTTAGACTTAATCCGGCTAAGTCAGGCTGTACATCGTTTTTTATATCATTCTGCTACATGTTAATACAATTTAAAACCATAACCAGTAATGTTTTGGAGTTAAAACATTGAAACTTTGATCTTTTCCTACGCATTTTACATGTGATTTCACCTTAATTTCTACTCGAAACACTAAAACTGACCGTATTCGAAATTTCTGCCGGCAAATATTTTGAAACTCGGCCCAGAGGTGCAGAATGGTCCCAGGAACCATGTCCAATCATTGGTTTGGGTGGAAATTTTTTTTTCATAATAACGGTCTGTGGGGGACCCGTGAAATTGTGTTGTGGCTGGCTCCAACGTAGGTAGCCCGATGTTTTAAAATACTTTCACCTTTTGAATATGTCGTTTCACTTTAAAATCAATTCCCATCCCTGCAAAAACTAGAGCTAACAATGAATCCTTCGCCCAAGTTCACCCGATGCGAACCTTTGCCAGAGTAACACCAGCTGCTTCTTCTCTGTGACATCAAAGCAGCTCCCTTTCCACCCTCCCTCTCTCCGAAAGATCAAAAAGGTCCGGCTTTATTTTCTTGTGCAGCCTGGCCAGACTGTGTTGCACTTTGTGTTATATGCAAATCATCTTTCCCCAGGGGGAGCCTCGGATTCATCCCAGCTGGGACTGCTATCTAGGGTTCGACAAAGTGTGGAAAGATTACGATAACAATCTATTTGCAGGTTGCGCTAGGGGAGGAATTGTCGGGACACTTTAGCAACAGAACTGAGTTGAAATTGTGTTGGCCTATGAGAGGAAAGACAATTGATTAACTGGTACTTCACAAAAAAAATTAATAAAGATCCGTCACCTCTGTGAAAAACCCAATCAATATCTGAAATTATTCAGCATCCACTTTCAAGTTCGACCCCCCTTCAACGTCCAAACCCCAACCATAATCCCACCCAATCCAATCCATCAATAATTCAATTTTTATTGCCAACTTTCATAACTTTTGTCTGCGTTCGAGGCTGGCCCATTTGTTATTCGTTTGTTTTATCGTCCGTTTGAAGCTCTCGCCTCAGAAGAAGCTGCGACTCAACTTTTATTGCTTTCCTCGCGCGCGCTTTGCCTGATGGGAAAATCCTCGAGTGGGAGCTTTTCCTCGAGGGAATCTAATCTTTTTCGTGATGGCAAACTTTAAATCCCACGCCACCACGACCTTATGCTTATTCTTATAATTTTTTGGACAGTAAAAATTTTTAAGACAAAATTGAGTAAAACTTAAAAAAATGAAATATTCTGATTTCATTTCAAAACACTCAGAAATTTAATGTGGGTAATTCTCTACCAACTCACACGAAATCGGGAAAAGTTGCCCCGACCCCTCTTCGATTTGCGTGAAACTTTGTCCTAAGGGGTAACTTTTGTCCCTGATCACGAATCCGAGGTCCGTTTTTTGATATCTCGTGACGGAGGGGCGGTACGACCCCTTCCATTTTTGAACATGCGAAAAAAGAGGTGTTTTTCAACAATTTGCAGCCTGAAACGGTGATGAGATAGAAATTTGGTGTCAAAGGGACTTTTATGTAAAATTAGACGCCCGATTTGATGGCGTACTCAGAATTCCGAAAAAACGTATTTTTCATCGAAAAAAACACTAAAAAAGTTTTAAAAATTCTCCCATTTTCCGTTACTCGACTGTAAAAAATTTTGGAACATGTCATTTTATGGGAAATTTAATGTACTTTTCGAATCTACATTGTCCCAGAAGGGTCATTTTTTCATTTAGAACAAAATTTTTCATTTTAAAATTTCGTGTTTTTTCTAACTTTGCAGGGTTATTTTTTAGAGTGTAACAATGTTCTACAAAGTTGTAGAGCAGACAATTACAAAAATTTTGATGTATAGACATAAGGGGTTTGCTTATAAACATCACGAGTTATCGCGATTTTACGAAAAAAAGTTTTGAAAAAGTTACTTTTTGCGTTTCTCTTTGTTTCGTCGTCCGTGTCTGTCGCGGGTGACCATGAATGGCCATGATCGATGACGACCAACTTTTTCAAAACTTTTTTTCGTAAAATCGCGATAACTCGTGATGGTTATAAGCAAACCCCTTATGTCTATATATCAAAATTTTTGCAATTGTCTGCTCTACAACTTTGTGGAACATTGTTACACTCTAAAAAATAACCCTGCAAAGTTAGAAAAAACACGAAATTTTAAAATGAAAAATTTTGTTCTAAATGAAAAAATGACCCTTCTGGGACAATGTAGATTCGAAAAGTACATTAAATTTCCCATAAAATGACATGTTCCAAAATTTTTTACAGTCGAGTAACGGAAAATGGGAGAATTTTTAAAACTTTTTTAGTGTTTTTTTCGATGAAAAATACGTTTATTCGGAATTCTGAGTACGCCATCAAATCGGGCGTCTAATTTTACACAAAAGTCCCTTTGACACCAAATTTCTATCTCATCACCGTTTCAGGCTGCAAATTATTGAAAAACACCTCTTTTTTCACATGTTCAAAAATGGAAGGGGTCGTACCGCCCCTCCGTCACGAGATATCAAAAAACGGACCTCGGATTCGTGATCAGGGACAAAAGTTACCCCTTAGGACAAAGTTTCACGCAAATCGAAGAGGGGTCGGGGCAACTGCTGTGTGAGTTGGCGGAGAATTACCCATGTGTTTTTCCATCGGTGAATAATCATAGTCATAAAAAGTGACTTATTTCCTCCTTTCAATGCTATTTCACAAGCTTTAAAAACATCTCCAATGACGAAGCCGTCGAATGCGTGTCGGTCGAGGAGGACGCATTTGCAATTTCATCTTCGATGCTAAACGAAATAAAAGCTCGCTCTCTGTCTGCCTGTCTGTCGAAGTTATAATTTGATGCGTACAGCACTCTCTTCCAGAAGTGATCGTAGAACGGAAGGAAAGTTGGCTGGCTGGCAGGCAGACTTGGAGGCGCCCCCGGCAACTGGAAGTGCCACTTGACGCGAATGGTTTTATGAGGAAGCATTAGAGAGTGCTCCGTATTGACTTATGGCGCTGGAAGTCGGAAAAGAGGACATTAAAATGGTTTCTTGTCAGATGGGACTGGATTAAGGGTAACCTTTTGCGTTTGAACATTGTATGCATGCATTTTTCAACCAATTTTTGATCTTTAAAAAGCATTGGAAAGAAGAATTCTTAAAATTTTACAAAATTTTAGGGTTGGAAGTTTGACTTGTTTTATGTGACTTTGCCAATGTTTTTAAAAATGTCATGTTTTTAGGGGTCAACTTTGGCTGTGTTTTTTACTAACATTTCCTATATTTTAAGTAATAAGAAGTATGCAGTAATTTTTGTAGTGTCCCAGACTATCCCTCTAAAAAAGATCGAAGCAATCCGTGCGCGAGGTCGGACGTAACTTTTTCGTGCTGTCATTTTTCTTCAATAAATGTTTTGTTCAAAAAAACAAAAAGTTAGTAGAAATACGGATATTTGGCCGGTAAATCTGTTGTTGACCAGTGATAACCATAACGGTGAAGCATCTTCGTGACGAACAAGAAGTGGCCATTGCGGAAAATAACGGCGGATAAACAGCACCTCTACATTGACATCGGTTCAAACATCCTATGGTTCCAGTCCCGATGTACCAGATTATCAGCCAGGATCGGTAGCATTCATCTCGAGGCCCCTCAAGATTTAACCGGCAACCAGGAAGTTGTTTGCTGTTTTGATGTATCAGTTCCGGTTCCGATAGTCCAGCAAATCAAGGCCAGAAGTCCCAGATGATCCAAGTCAGATTCAAGACCGATGATGCCGGAGTTGAAGCTTCCCGATTTGGTGAGATCTTTCCTATATAAATAGCCAAATAGCAAAATATACTTTCATTCACTCTAACATTCATACAATCCATTTAAGACCAACCACGCCAATTTTACTAAATACGCGGTAGGGTGTTCCCCTGGTCGTTCGCTGTGAGTTGTGGATTGCCTGCTTCTCTAATGAAGGTTCGACTAGGGGGGCATGCTTATTAATTTCTCGTCGCTCCATACCCTCAGTGACGTGATGGGAACAAGGGCGTCTATGCGAAGTGTCCCTACACCCGCTACAAATTTCTGGCGCTTGGGGAGGGAAAAGGGAAACCATTTTGTTATATGCGCCGGTATTTGTAACACTAAAATTCGTGCAAAAAAACTTATGCACGTGGGTGTACAGATTACGGAGTAAAAGATGATCGAATTGTTCACCTAGCGCTCACATGTGTTCCAGGACCAAGTTGCCTGCGGGTATGGGGATCATACATACATACATACATACATACATACATGTCCCAGACTATCCCTCTAAGCATTTTTTTACAACTTAAATGATAATGGTGCCATTTTATAGCAGAAATTGAGAAAAACATACAAAAAATTGAAAAAGTGACTGTAAAACCATGAAAAAAATAGATAGGCAAAATGTAATGATAGCAGGTTGTAGCCAAATACTACCAAAAACAAACATAAACTAAACAAGATAAATGCAAATTAAAATACTAAAAATGAAAGAAGAAAAACATAAAACAAGAGAAGTAAAGTTTTTCGTAGAACAAAAGTGGCTCAAAATGACCTCCTGAACACGGGAAAAATAAAAATTTTCGAAAAAAAATTTGGGCAGTAGAGGGTTAAAACAAAGATAATTAAATAAAAACATACAAAATCTACAAAACTAAAGCAGATGATTAGAAAATAAGACATGCAAAATTGTTGGAAGAACTAAAATTTGGTACTATATCCTTCCTAAGAATCCCATTCCGCAGCATCGTTTTTGTTGCTTTGTTGCTATACTAACAGACAAGTAAGTTGTAACAAGAATAATGAAAATCACGACGAAATACGAGAATAAAGAAGATTTGAAGATTTGAAGATTTGCAGAGTTGAAGATTTGAAGATTTGAAGATTTGAAGATTTAAAGATTTGATAATTTGAACACTTGCTACTGTCAAAAATTCGCAAAATACAAACGAACTCACATAAAAAAATCCTCTTGTGTTTTTGATCCTTGACTTTAAAATTTGAAAAAAAAATATTATAATTTTGAAAATAGTGCCCCTCCTAAACAACTGTTTTTCATTCTCCTAAACAACTATTTGAATCTTTTGAATCTTTTGAATCTTTTGAATCTTTTGAATCTTTTGAATCTTTTGAATCTTTTGAATCTTTTGAATCTCTTGAATCTTTTGAATCTTTTGAATCTTTTGAATCTTTTGAATCTTTTGAATCATTTGAATCTTTTGAATCTTTTGAATCTTTTGAATCTTTTGAATCTTTTGAATCTTTTGAATCTTTTGAATCTTTTGAATCTTTTGAATCTTTTGAATCTTTTGAATCTTTTGAATCTTTTGAATCTTTTGAATCTTTTTAATCTTTTGAATCTTTTGAATCTTTTGAATCTATTGAATCTTTTGAATCTTTTGAATCTTTTGAATCTTTTGAATCTTTTGAATCTTTTGAATTTTTTTAAATATTTTTTTTAATTAACAGTCAGGCAACTATGCCAAAAAAGTACCCGTAGACTACTAAGCCCCGTTTTAGCGTTACATGGATTTTCAACAAGCTGTAACTTGGTGAAAATTACCTGAAATATCAACTTCATATATACCATTGGATTCGAAAATTAATCAACTTTAATATAAAAATATTTAATATGGTTGTTAAGGGGGGTGGGGCCCCGGGGGGAGGGGCCAAAGGAAAAAAAACAGCGTTACATGGAATTCAAGGGCCCAGAGCACATCGTAAAATAACCCAAAATACCAACTTATATAGGTTTTTGGAAAGGGGAGAACCTCTACTTTAAGGGAAAAATATTTAAAACATGTTAAAAATATTTAAACAATTTTTAAAAAATAGTTATCGTAACTATTTTTACAATAGCAGTATTCATTTGAACTATAAAGCCAAATTATGAAGAAATATGGTCATGCGACATATCAAAATTCATGAAATTATTCCAGGAATCGATATATGAGCAATTCAACCTGATTCGGTTGAACCGGTAAAATTACCGGTACCGGTTGAACCGGTTCCGGGGTTGTATCACTAACCATGTCATGCGACGTGTCAAAACTCTTCAAATTAGCTCAACAATCTTTTCGTGATAAATTTGAACCGATTCAGTTGAACCGGTTCAAATAACCGGTACCGGTTTGAACCAATTCAGTGTTTTTTACTGCAAATCATGCCATGCGACGTGTCAAAATTCTTCAAATAATCTCAACAAACTATTCGTAATAAATTTGAACCGATTCAGTTGAACCGGTTCAAATAACCGGTACCGGTTTGAACCGATTCAGTGTTTTTACTGCAAATCATGCCATGCGACGTGTCAAAATTCTTCAAATAATCTCAACAAACTATTCGTGATAAATTTGAACCGATTCAGTTGAACCGGTTCAAATAACCGGTACCGGTTTGAACCAATTCAGTGTTTTTTACTGCAAATCATGCCATGCGACGTGTCAATATTCTTCAAATAACCTCAACAAACTATTCGTGATAAATTTGAACCGATTCAGCTGAACCGGATCAAATAACCGGTACCGTTTGCACCGATTCCTTGTTTTTACAGCAAACCATGTAGTGCGACGTGTTGGACATTTTCAAATAATCTCAACAATATATTGGTAATGAAATTGAACCAATATGGTTGAACCAGATAAATTCATAAATTCATAAATTCATAAATTCATAAATTCATAAATTCATAAATTCATAAATTCATAAATTCATAAATTCATAAATTCATAAATTCATCAATTCATAAATTCATAAATTCATAAATTCATAAATTCATAAATTCATAAATTCATAAATTCATAAATTCATAAATTCATAAATTCATAAATTCATAAATTCATAAATTCATAAATTCATAAATTCATAAATTCATAAATTTATAAATTCATAAATTCATAAATTCATAAATTCATAAATTCATAAATTCATAAATTCATAAATTCATAAATTCATAAATTCATAAATTCATAAATTCATAAATTCATAAATTCATAAATTCATAAATTCATAAATTCATAAATTCATAAATTCATAAATTCATAAATTCATAAATTCATAAATTCATAAATTCATAAATTCATAAATTCATAAATTGATAAATTGATAAATTGATAAATTGATAAATTGATAAATTGATAAATTGATATATTGATATATTGATAAATTGATAAATTGATAAATTGATAAATTGATAAATTGATAAATTGATAAATTGATAAATTGATAAATTGATAAATTGATAAATTGATAAATTGATAAATTGATAAATTGATAAATTGATAAATTGATATATTGATAAATTGATAAATTGATAAATTGATAAATTGATAAATTGATAAATTGATAAATTGATAAATTGATAAATTGATAAATTGATAAATTGATAAATTGATAAATTGATAAATTGATAAATTGATAAATTGATAAATTGATAAATTGATAAATTGATAAATTGATAAATTGATAAATTGATAAATTGATAAATTGATAAATTGATAAATTGATAAATTGATAAATTGATAAATTGATAAATTGATAAATTGATAAATTGATAAATTGATAAATTGATAAATTGATAAATTGATAAATTGATAAATTGATAAATTGATAAATTGATAAATTGATAAATTGATAAATTGATAAATTGATAAATTGATAAATTGATAAATTGATAAATTGATAAATTGATAAATTGATAAATTGATAAATTGATAAATTGATAAATTGATAAATTGATAAATTGATAAATTGATAAATTAATAAATTGATAAATTGATAAATTGATATTGATAAATTGATAAATGGATAAATTGATAAATTGAATTATGCCAATTATTATCATTTTATCAATTTATCAATTTATCAATTTATCAATTTATCAATTTATCAATTTATCAATTTATCAGTTTATCAATTTATCAATTTATCAATTTATCAATTTATCAATTTATCAATTTATCAATTTATCAATTTATCAATTTATCAATTTATCAATTTATCAATTTATCAATTTATCAATTTATCAATTTATCAATTTATCAATTTATCAATTTATCAATGTATCAATTTATCAGGGGAGCGGCCGTGGCTGACTGGTTATGGTGTTTGCTTTGTATGCGAATGGTTCTGGGTTCGATTCCCATCTGCTCCCAACGAGAAAGTTAAGAACACATAAATTTGAAATGATGAATATGAACGAAAAATCTAAGTCGCTCGAGACGGGGTTCGATCCTCCGTCCTTTGGATTGGTAAGCAAAAATGCTAACCACTAGGCCATGCCGACTTGGTGAGCGTGGACTGGAATTAGGAATACTGTTACAGAGAGCGAGTTGTGGCGCTATAACCACGGCAAATAGTGTCCAGGGCAATTGTGGAAATACAATGTCCCATCCCAGAGGGTCCCGGAGTACCAAACCTTCTTAGCATGGTGCTCCCAACGAATACAACCAAATCTCGGAGCGTATGGTGGTGTGTCCCCACGCTTCTTCCTCCCCTGTCGATTCAGAATTGTGTTGTTGTTCGAACACTCAGTGCTCAAACTCAACCCATTTACGAGTCATCTCTGCGATACGGCTTTACGCAGTAGGCCTGGCCGCTTTAACGCTTGTGATGTTTCAATGCATTCTAATGCAATGGCGCACTACAAATGTTAATAAATGACAAGAAGAGTGCTAGGCGTCATCTAACCTAAGGCACTCTCCAGGATCCCTTCGAAAGATTGGCTGCGCTAGGGTCTGATTAGATTAGATTAGATTATCAATGTATCAATTTATCAATTTATCAATTTATCAATGTATCAATTTATCAATTTATCAATTTATCAATTTATCAATTTATCAATTTATCAATTTATCAATTTATCAATTTATCAATTTATCAATTTATCAATTTATCAATGTATCAATTTATCAATTTATCAATTTATCAATGTATCAATGTATCAATTTATCAATTAATCAATTTATCAATTTATCAATTTATCAATTTATCAATTTATCAATTTATCAATTTATCAATTTATCAATTTATCAATTTATCAATTTATCAATTTATCAATTTATCAATTTACAATTTATCAATTTATCAATTTATCAATTTATCAATTTATCAATTTATCAATTTATCAATTTATCAATTTATCAATTTATCAATTTATCAATTTATCAATTTATCAATTTATCAATTTATCAATTTATCAATTTATCAATTTATCAATTTATCAATTTATCAATTTATCAATTTATCAATTTATCAATTTATCAATGTATCAATTTATCAATTTATCAATTTATCAATGTATCAATTTATCAATTTATCAATTTATCAATTTATCAAGTTATCAATTTATCAATTTATCAATTTATCAATTTATCAATTTATCAATTTATCAATTTATCAATTTATCAATTTATCAATTTATCAATTTATCAATTTATCAATTTATCAATTTATCAATTTATCAATTTATCAATTTATCAATTTATCAATTTATCAATTTATCAATTTATCAATTTATCAATTTATCAATTTATCAATTTATCAATTTATTAATTTATGAATTTATGAATTTATGAATTTATGAATTTATGAATTTATGAATTTATGAATTTATGAATTTATGAATTTATGAATTTATGAATTTATGAATTTATGAATTTATGAATTTATGAATTTATGAATTTATGAATTTATGAATTTATGAATTTATGAATTTATGAATTTATGAATTTATGAATTTATGAATTTATGAATTTATGAATTTATGCATTTATGAATTTATGCATTTATGAATTTATGAATTTATGAATTTATGAATTTATGAATTTATGAATTTATGAATTTATGAATTTATGAATTTATGAATTTATGAATTTATGAATTTATGAATTTATGAATTTATGAATTTATGAATTTATGAATTTATGAATTTATGAATTTATGAATTTATGAATTTATGAATTTATGAATTTATGAATTTATGAATTTATGAATTTATGAATTTATGAATTTATGAATTTATGAATTTATGAATTTATGAATTTATGAATTTATCAATTTATCAATTTATCAATTTATCAATTTATCAATTTATCAATTTATCAATTTATCAATTTATCAATTTATCATTTTATCAATTTATCAATTTATCAATTTATCAATTTATCAATTTATCAATTTATCAATTTATCAATTTATCAATTTATCAATTTATCAATTTATCAATTTATCAATTTATCAATTTATCAATTTATCAATTTATCAATTTATCAATTTATCAATTTATCAATTTATCAATTTATCAATTTATCAATTTATCAATTTATCAATTTATCAATTTATCAATTTATCAATTTATCAATTTATCAATTTATCAATTTATCAATTTATCAATTTATCAATTTATCAATTTATCAATTTATCAATTTATCAATTTATCAATTTATCAATTTATCAATTTATCAATTTATCAATTTATCAATTTATCAATTTATCAATTTATCAATTTATCAATTTATCAATTTATCAATTTATTAATTTATCAATTTATCAATTTATCAATTTATCAATTTATCAATTTATCAATTTATCAATTTATCAATTTATCAATTTATCAATCTATCAATTTATCAATTTATGAATTTATGAATTTATGAATTTATGAATTTATGAATTTATGAATTTATGAATTTATGAATTTATGAATTTATGAATTTATGAATTTATGAATTTATGAATTTATGAATTTATGAATTTATGAATTTATGAATTTATGAATTTATGAATTTATGAATTTATGAATTTATGAATTTATGAATTTATGAATTTATGAATTTATGAATTTATGAATTTATGAATTTATGAATTTATGAATTTATGAATTTATGAATTTATGAATTTATGAATTTATGAATTTATGAATTTATGAATTTATGAATTTATGAATTTTTGAATTTATGAATTTATGAATTTATGAATTTATGAATTTATGAATTTATGAATTTATGAATTTATGAATTTATGAATTTATGAATTTATGAATTTATGAATTTATGAATTTATGCATTTATGAGTTTATGAATTTATGAATTTATGAATTTATGAATTTATGAATTTATGAATTTATGAATTTATGAATTTATGAATTTATGAATTTATGAATTTATGAATTTATGAATTTATGAATTTATGAATTTATGAATTTATGAATTTATGAATTTATGAATTTATGAATTTATGAATTTATGAATTTATGAATTTATGAATTTATGAATTTATGAATTTATGAATTTATGAATTTATGAATTTATGAATTTATGAATTTATGAATTTATGAATTTATGAATTTATGAATTTATGAATTTATGAATTTATGAATTTATGAATTTATGAATTTATGAATTTATGAATTTATGAATTTATGAATTTATTATGAATTTATGAATTTATGAATTTATGAATTTATGAATTTATGAATTTATGAATTTATGAATTTATGAATTTATGAATTTATGAATTTATGAATTTATGAATTTATGAATTTATGAATTTATGAATTTATGAATTTATGAATTTATGAATTTATGAATTTATGAATTTATGAATTTATGAATTTATGAATTTATGAATTTATGAATTTATGAATTTATGAATTTATGAATTTATGAATTTATGAATTTATGAATTTATGAATTTATGAATTTATGAATTTATGAATTTATGAATTTATGAATTTATGAATTTATGAATTTATGAATTTTTGAATTTATGAATTTATGAATTTATGAATTTATGAATTTATGAATTTATGAATTTATGAATTTATGAATTTATGAATTTATGAATTTATGAATTTATGAATTTATCTGGTTCAACCATATTGGTTCAATTTCATTACCAATATATTGTTGAGATTATTTGAAAATGTCCAACACGTCGCACTACATGGTTTGCTGTAAAAACAAGGAATCGGTGCAAACGGTACCGGTTATTTGATCCGGTTCAGCTGAATCGGTTCAAATTTATCACGAATAGTTTGTTGAGATTATTTGAAGAATTTTGACACGTCGCATGGCATGATTTGCAGTAAAAACACTGAATCGGTTCAAACCGGTTCCGGTTATTTGAACCGGTTCAACTGAATCGGTTCAAATTTATTACGAATAGTTTGTTGAGATTATTTGAAGAATTTTGACACGTCGCATGGCATGATTTGCAGTAAAAAACACTGAATTGGTTCAAACCGGTACCGGTTATTTGAACCGGTTCAACTGAATCGGTTCAAATTTATCACGAATAGTTTGTTGAGATTATTTGAAGAATTTTGACACGTCGCATGGCATGATTTGCAGTAAAAAACACTGAATCGGTTCAAACCGGTACCAGTTATATGAACCGGTTCAACTGAATCGGTTCAAATTTATCACGAATAGTTTGTTGAGATTATTTGAAGAATTTTGACACGTCGCATGGCATGATTTGCAGTAAAAACACTGAATCGGTTCAAACCGGTTCCGGTTATTTGAACCGGTTCAACTGAATCGGTTCAAATTTATTACGAATAGTTTGTTGAGATTATTTGAAGAATTTTGACACGTCGCATGGCATGATTTGCAGTAAAAAACACTGAATTGGTTCAAACCGGTACCGGTTATTTGAACCGGTTCAACTGAATCGGTTCAAATTTATCACGAATAGTTTGTTGAGATTATTTGAAGAATTTTGACACGTCGCATGGCATGATTTGCAGTAAAAACACTGAATCGGTTCAAACCGGTACCGGTTATTGAACCGGTTCAACTGAATCGGTTCAAATTTATCACGAAAAGATTGTTGAGCTAATTTGAAGAGTTTTGACACGTCGCATGACATGGTTAGTGATACAACCCCGGAACCGGTTCAACCGGTACCGGTAATTTTACCGGTTCAACCAAATCAGGTTGAATTGCTCATATATCGATTCCTGGAATAATTTCATGAATTTTGATATGTCGCATGACCATATTTCTTCATAATTTGGCTTTATAGTTCAAATGAATACTGCTATTGTAAAAATAGTTACGATAACTATTTTTTTTTAAATTGTTTAAATATTTTTAACATGTTTTAAATATTTTTCCCTTAAAGTAGAGGTTCTCCCCTTTCCAAAAACCTATATAAGTTGGTATTTTGGGTTATTTTACGATGTGCTCTGGGCCCTTGAATTCCATGTAACGCTGTTTTTTTTCCTTTGGCCCCTCCCCCCGGGGCCCCGCCCCCCTTAACCACCATATTAAATATTTTTATATTAAAGTTGATTAATTTTCGAATCCAATGGTATATATGAAGTTGATATTTCATGTAATTTTCACCAAGTTACAGCTTTTTGAAAATCCATGTAACGCTAAAACGGGGCTTAGTAACTTGACTGTTAATTGGGATATTTGAAATATTTGAAGTATTTGGAATATTTGGAATATTTGGAGTTTTGGAATATTTGGAATATTTGGAATATTTAGAATATTTGGAATATTTAGATTATTTGGAATATTTTCAAAATTTGGAATATTTAGAATATTTGGAATATTTTGAATGTTTTGAATATATTGAATATTTGGAATATTTGGAATATTTGGAATATTTGGAATATTTGGAATATTTGGAATATTTGGAATATTTGGAATATTTGGAATATTTGGAAAATTTGGAATGTTTGGAATATTTGGAATATTTGAAATATTATGATTATTTGATGTATTTGAATTATTTGGAAACTTTGGAATATTTGGAATATTTGCAATATTTTGATTATTTGGAATATTTGGAATATTTGGAATATTTGGAATATTTGGAATATTTGGAATATTTGGAATATTTGGAATGTTTGGAATATTTGGAATATTTGAAATATTATGATTATTTGATGTATTTGAAATATTTGGAAACTTTGGAATATTTGGAATATTTGCTATATTTTGATTATTTCGAATATTTGGAATATTTGGAATATTTGGAATATTTGGAATATTTGGAATATTTGGAATATTTGGAATATTGGGAATATTTGACATATTTGGAATATTTGGAATATTTTGAATATTTGCAATATTATGATTATTTGGAGTATTTGAAATATTTGGAATATTTGGAATTTTTGGAATATTTGGAATATTTGGAATATTTGGAATATTTGGAATATTTGGAATATTTGGAATGTTTGGAAAATTTGGAATGTTTGGAATATTTGAAATATTATGATTATTTGATGTATTGGAAATATTTGGAATCTTTGGAATATTTGCAATATTTTGATTATTTGGAATATTTGGAATATTTGGAATATTTGGAATATTTGGAATATTTGAAATATTTGGAAACTTTGGAATATTTGGAATATTTGCACTATATTGATTATTTGGAATATTTGGAATATTTGAAATATTTGGAATATTTGACATATTTGGAATATTTGGAATATTTTTAATATTTGCAATGTTATGATTATTTGGAGTATTGGAAATATTTGGAAACTTTGGAATATATGGAATATTTTCAATATTTTGATTATTTGGAGTATTTGGAAAAATTAAATATCTTTGGAATCTGATTTTAAATATCGACAATTATGAAAAATAATATTATTTTATGCATCATTTATTATCATAAGTAGGGCTAGTGATTTTTCTTGATTTTGCGGAAGCCGCGTTATCCGTGAAATGTCACGAAATTCAATTAATAAAATGCATGTCGAAACTATTGGCACTACGCCCCCCGGGGCATGGCCTTCCTCTAACGTGGGATTTCTGCTCCAGCGCCTCTGACGAGACAGGAGAAAACGGGACCGACGTTTTACTTCACCATCCGATAGAAGCTCAGTGGATAAGGCGGGAATCGAACCCGCGTCTCATAGCATCATCGGGATCGGCAGCCGAAGCCGCTACCCCTGCGCCACGAGACCCACACAAATGCATGTCAGTGTATCTAAATCAAAAAATTTTAGGTTCAAACAGATATTAGACGGAAATAAAATAGAAGTCAAAAAAAAAATTAATTAAAATTGACAAATTTCGATAATCAATATCATATTTCCCACGAAATTGCTTTGATTGGAACAAAAGTTAAGGTTAAATTTAAGTTTAAAGTATGTGTTTTTTTTTATTTATCGCAGAGAATAAAAAAAATATTCAAAACTAGAGCTACTTTATTGTCAAATCTGTGTTTAAATTAGTTAAATAAATAAACACATTTTTAATAACGCATGGAAATTATTAAAAAAAAATGTTTTGATTGCCAATAGAGTTTATTTCAATTCAATATTTTTTGTCAAAAGGTATTATTTTGTATCCTTTTTTTAATTTTTACAGTAATTTTACTATAAACAATTGTTTTAAAATAACACATTTCTGTAATTATTTCAAGCCATTTTTAGAATGCCTGAAATTTTAAATATCATTTTTTTGCCACTGATCCTTAACATTGGGATCTATATATTTGACTAATTATTGTTTTTTTTTTTAACTTTCAGGTAATAAAACCTCACAAACCATGCGTAAGTACGAATCCTCAGTGCTTTCCAGAAACTTATCCAGGAAACTTTATCCCAAAACCCACAAATGCCAACAAAAGCAAACAAACCATACATTTTACCTAAATCTCACTATTATTCGAACATTCCCACATGCGCGCTGTCCTCGTTGCGAAGCCCGGAAAAGCTTTTTCACAGAAAAGCACCGCATAAATTGGCACTCATAAATCTTATCCCAACATTTGGTGGGTTTTCGGGGTTTGGTGGAGGGGTTCGCACAACAGGAGCAACCACAAAAGCGAAAAGGATCCCAATTTTCACCCGGAAAAGCGGGTCGTGCCGATTCTTGAGCCCATAAAATCTCATGGAGGAATAAAATACAAAGAAAAATAAGAAGAAAAAAAAAAGTTTTGCAAGAATTTTATGAGCCTAGCCATTGTACATGTTTTTGTTTGTTTGAAACATAAAAATGGAAAGCTTTATCGGCGAAAGAACAACACAAAGTTATATTGTCCTTATCAGAAAGCTGTGTTTTCTTTTTCATTACTATTTATTTATTTGCGGTGAAAACCCCTCTCTCGAGTGAAAAAAAGTTATTTCCTTTCAATCAAACAAAAATGGAAAAGCCCATTTTCAATGCGGATGATCGTTTTCCCGCACCCTTTCGCAACGCGCCTTCGGAACGAAATTATGATAATTGAAAAGATAAACTCTTTCGTGGGGCCTCCGCTTCTCATTTTCCGCACGACAATCGCCATCAATCAAGCAGATTTTCCACGGCTCGAGCAAAAGTTCGAACCGTTTTCCACAATTTCCGGTGCGAATCTCAAACCCCCCCTTCGTCTCACTCATCATTTTTCTTCGCTTTTTGAATTTTTGCAAGGTATTCTTCGACGCAGGAGACAAGCTTCTCATGGAAGAGTGAAATTTCCATTCATCCTTGAAATGCCACCTCCTCCACCTCTTCCATCTTTTTGAAAAAAAGGAAGACGCGCGGTTTTCCTTCAAATATTAATAGATTTTTCATTTCCATTTTTAACGGATTCATCCTCACCAATCGATCATGACGGAATATCCATTTATGAAAAATAATTCCACCCACGCTCGCGTACTTGAAGGGTGCTCCAGTTTTTTTTCTACTCCTTTTCTTTTGTTGTGGATGTTGGGGTGTGGGTGAGATTGGTGCTCAGACAAGCGGAGATGAAGGATTTGAGTGGGGTTTTTTGTCGTTGTGTGTGTTACATATTTTTTATAACTTGAGTTGAATTTTATATGATTTAACAGATTGTTTTTAAAATATTTTGTCCATGTTTTATCTGTTTCAGAAAAAACATTTTTATTGAATGTTTTTATGTTTTTATGTTTTATGTTTTATGTTTTATGTTTTATGTTTTATGTTTTATGTTTTATGTTTTATGTTTTATGTTTTATGTTTTATGTTTTATGTTTTATGTTTTATGTTTTATGTTTTATGTTTTATGTTTTATGTTTTATGTTTTATGTTTTATGTTTTATGTTTTATGTTTTATGTTTTATGTTTTATGTTTTATGTTTTATGTTTTATGTTTTATGTTTTATGTTTTATGTTTTATGTTTTATGTTTTATGTTTTATGTTTTATGTTTTATGTTTTATGTTTTATGTTTTATGTTTTATGTTTTATGTTTTATGTTTTATGTTTTATGTTTTATGTTTTATGTTTTATGTTTTATGTTTTATGTTTTATGTTTTATGTTTTATGTTTTATGTTTTATGTTTTATGTTTTATGTTTTATGTTTTTCGTTTTATGTTTTATGTTTTATGTTTTATGTTTTATGTTTTATGTTTTATGTTTTATGTTTTATGTTTTATGTTTTATGTTTTATATTTTATGTTTTATGTTTTATGTTTTATGTTTTATGTTTTATGTTTTATGTTTTATGTTTTATGTTTTATGTTTTATGTTTTATGTTTTATGTTTTATGTTTTATGTTTTATGTTTTATGTTTTATGTTTTATGTTTTATGTTTTATGTTTTATGTTTTATGTTTTATGTTTTATGTTTTATGTTTTATGTTTTATGTTTTATGTTTTATGTTTTATGTTTTATGTTTTATGTTTTATGTTTTATGTTTTATGTTTTATGTTTTATGTTTTATGTTTTATGTTTTATGTTTTATGTTTTATGTTTTATGTTTTATGTTTTATGTTTTATGTTTTATGTTTTATGTTTTATGTTTTATGTTTTATGTTTTATGTTTTATGTTTTATGTTTTATGTTTTATGTTTTATGTTTTATGTTTTATGTTTTATGTTTTATGTTTTATGTTTTATGTTTTTTGTTTTTTTGTGTTTTTGTGTTTTTGTTTTTTGTTTTTTTTTTTGGTTTTTTGTTTTTTTGTTTTTTTTTTTTGTTTTTTGTTCTTTGTTTTTTGGTTTTTTGTTTTTTTTTTTGTTTTTTGTTTTTATGCTTTTTGTTTTTTTTGTGTTTTTGTTTTTTGTTTTTTTGGTTTTTGTTTTTTGCTTTTTCCGCTTCAAATTTTCTCCAATTTCTTATTTTAAATTGATTTTAAAACATTAAACCTGATTCAAATAGCAATAAATTTTCTCTTGACCTCACAGTAATAAACAAACTACAATTCCAACTCCAACTTTGAAACCTTTTCCTCGCGCAGCATCATCAAACCCTAGTTCTGCTCGAAGGAGCAGGTGGTGAAGACCACCCGCTGAAGAATCTGCAAATTGAACAGCTGTTGGCTCAGCTCTGGCTTGATTACGCTTATTAGCCCTGAGGCTGCTGCTGCACCGAGCAGGACATTTCGTCAAAATGGTGATGATATCAAAGGGGTCGAAAAGTCAGTCGAAATTGAATTTGAGCGCGGTGGACGAAATTGAATTGGAAACCCACCCCCGTTGGCACCGTTGGCCAGATGCCACGGGCATTCCTGATGAATTTTTGTGGATAGAGTTAAATCCAAGGATTGAAATCAACTGAAACTGAAGCTTGATGTTACCTTGGTGACTCATGATTTTGGTTTAATTTCCTTTCGATGCAATTACAAACTTTGAACAAATAAATTCAGTGGATAAATTTTCAGAAAAAAATTTTAATATTCCTATCAGTTGTAATAAAGTGCAATTTTTAGAAAAAAAATGAAAGATGGAAAAGTTTTCTGCTTGAGAAACAAAAAAAGGGGTGAAAAGTAGAAAGGGGGGAGGGGTTAAGAAATCTCTCATTGCTGAGCTGGAAAAAACGAAGCAAAAATATTAGTGGAAAGTTAATACAATAATGATTCCCGGCGAGTCGGTTGGTGGATAAACTTGTTGAGAAAAAGTGAAAAACCGAAGACGAAAACCTTTGCTTTGGGGTTGGGTTGGAAAATGCTCGTGGAGAGTCGAGTGGTGCTTGACTCGACATTTTGTGTTTTTGCTAAATTGGACGTTGAACATGCCGGAGCAAGACGGGTTGGGTTGAACGATGAGATAATCAAAGAAGCAGATGGTTGTATTTTGCAGGAAAATGCATTTTGTTGCGCAAGACACACCTGGGAATGACGGCCTGGGTTGTGTGAGTTGTTTTGAGAGAGAGGATTTGCGGGGAGGGGAGCAACAGGTCGGAATTGGATTGAAATATCTTCGCTGTTGGGACAGTGTGCACGAAAACAAGGGAGCAACTTTTGAAGGGAAGAGTTGAATATGTACACAAAACCTAATTAATTTGCAATTTTGAGAACAATTTATGATTACATTGCTATGTAAATTATTGAGATTAAAAACCCAAATTAATTCGTCTTTAAACTATAGTTCATAGGGTATGATATTTTATTTTCTCAAATTTCTCGGAACATACTGAACAGACTTTGCCCGGATTTGTTCCATTCGGTCCGGTTTGGTGTCCCATAAGTCCCTATTGAAAATTATTAAGTTTAGTAAACTGCTTAAAAAGATAAACACGAAACACATTTTTTCTAAATGCAAACCAGCGTTTATTTTTACCTAACCTTAACAGTTCCGGCTCGAATATCTTAAATCAAAACTTTGACTTATGATCTCTTCCGGAAATAGTTGGAAACTACCTAAACAATACTGTTTTGATGAGCTTTTGTATGCATTCAGGGGCATTCCAATACAAACAGAATGTGATTCGCGATTAAAAGCTCCATAATTCCGGCAGATGGCACAAAGCATCGAAGAATGACGATTCAAATTTTCGCTGTTCGGTTACATAGGAATGCAAACTTTAAATTGAATTTACAGCTCTTAGAACAACTTTTTTTTAAATCCAAGTAGTACGAGTGTAAACTTTTTGCCCTCTTTAAACTATTACAATAAAAAAAAATTTGAAAAAAAAATAATTTTGAAAAAAATATATTGTGTAAAATGATAGAGCATCAAAAGTTAACAAAGGATCAGCACGAATTTTTGCTCAAAAGTTGTTTTAAACGCTGGAATTTAACAAAACAGAATTCGCATACATAACCTCAAAGGGCGGAAATTTCAATCGACATACTTCGCTCTGTTCTACTACTCAACACTAGGTGTCGCATGTCGTTTGGCTCTTGAACGCCAATTGTCTACGTTCCATACAAAAAAGATTTGTTTTATATGGAAATTGTACATGAGGTCTGGGGGTCTGAACTTAAAAAAAAATGTCCACGTGGATTATGGTCACTACCGAATATTTTGAAAACTCAAATTTTTATAATTTGCAATATCGGTAACGAACAAAGAAAAATTTGGTATGATTTTTCAATTCCGTCATCAGGGTTGACATTGGGTCTGGGGGTGAGATTGAGCCATTCAAAAATGCAGAAATTTGTATGACCCAATGTAACCCCTGATGACGGTTTTATTTAAGTTATTTTGTAAAATACTCAAATTTTCACAAAAAAAAAATCCAAAAAAATAATTTTCTGTGTTGTTTCATTTTCATTCAAATTGTTTCATTAAATACTGAAATTTTCACAAAATACAGTTTTTTTCGTAAATACTATTTTTTTATAGCTTGCAATATGGGTAGCAACTGGGTGCTGAATAGAAGTTCGCAAAACGGCCTCAATTTTGAACTGTCAAAGTGGAACCAATTTACTGTTTGCCAAAAGTAGAGAGTTTTGTGATCGATCATAATTTTTTTTTTTGCAATAATGATTTTTTTTTGGTTTTTGAGAACCTGGGGTTGAAGTCAAGAGACCTTAAGAAAGTTGAAGGCGAGGTCGTATTTTTTTTAATAATTATGAATGGAAGTTGTTTATGGAGTCGAAGCGGTTGTATCCATCCAGAAGCTGTCTTTATTATTTGATTCCGTTCAAAACATGGTTTAGTGAAAATCTTCACTGTTTGTTGGATCAGCTTCGCTAGAATTAGCGATGGTTTTTCGCTGGATCAGGAAGAGCTGCAGGATTCCAAAATCAGCCAGGGAATTTATTTGCGACATCGCAGAATTACACTCTCGCTGCAGATCGTCGTCAACCGTAGAAAAGAAAAATCTCTTCTAAGCGATCGAAACGCGACAATTTTCCAGCCAAAAAATGCCGAAAACTAGACAAAATAAAACACAAACTACTGATTATAAAACAGCTCATTTACCAGTAATAAAAAAATCATGCTTGTGCTTGAACATCCTCCAATTTTGTTGATGTAAACAAAGTGGGATCATTCTAAAATCACGTTACGCATTCTCTCTATTCATCACCCAGGGTTGCAAACAAAGCAACATTTTTTTTTTGTTTTATACTCAATTTTAAATACAATTTTTTTACAAAATACAAAATTTTTCACAATTTTTTTTTCGAAAAAACTAAAATTTTCACAAATGGAAAAAAAACTATATTTATACAAAATATTTTTTTTTAAAGTACTCAAATTTTTATAATTTGCTATATGAGTATAAAACAATTCGAAATTTTGCACGCATTTTCAATTATTTTTGAATAAAATAGTCTGATTTTCACAAAATAACATATTTTCTTCAGAAATACTCTAATTTCCATGATTTGCAATTTGGATATCAAAATTAACGATTTGTTGTTTGCTTTTTACTTTTATACAAGTTTTTTTTGTAAGTTTAAAAAGATATTGAAAGCTTTAATAATTTAGCATGATTTGGTCACAAAAAGTAGCACTATCGCTTTCGAACCTTCTTTGCTGAAAGGAAAATAATATTTTTATTTAGGTACCGTCATCAGGAGTGACATTGGGTCTGGGGGGTGAAATTGGGTCATACAAAAATGCTTAAATTTGTATGACCCAATCTCACCCCCCAGACCCAATGTCACCCCTGATGACGGTAACTAAGATTTTAAGCAAATGTTTTGGTAATTTTTTTAACAAGTTAAAATTTTGCAGATAATTCTTCCAAACTTAATTCGAAACACGAAAATGTCTTTAAATTTGAGAAGCGATGAATTTTGTTTCACTCTCATACCGGTTAATGACACATTACCAAAGAAATCAATATTTTAAATTATTTTCATCTTTAGGGAAATTTTCGAGATCTTCTCTGTGTGACAATTTTCCAAACGAAAAAAAGTATCACAAGCCAAATATCATTAAAAAGTATATTTTAGTGTATTTCAAAAAAACAACAATCATTGTAAACTCAATTCGTTTTAGATTTTTAATAAATTTTATAAAAAGTGATGTTTAAACACTGTTCCTTTTAAAAAGACCGAAATAAAAACCATTAAAATCATAAAAAAATAAAATAAATAAAATTAACTTTCTCCTAACTCAGCTTGACAAATATCTGGCAGGCAGATGGCAACTTCTGAAAAATGGCTTTAACTCTTGAACATTCAGTCATGCACCACGTCAGAGTTTTTTTATGTATTTTTTTGCTTACTCCCTCCACCTTCTTTAATCCATGACACACCTGCAATTTATCATGCATGCTCGAGGATCTCCCTGGTTGAGGGATGTCACCTCAGGCAAGGTGAAAAGCGAAGCATATCCTTACCATTTAGATTCTAGAAGTTGACACAGTTGAAATGTTTGAAAATTTAAATAAACTGTAAAATTAAAATTTTGCTGTAATCGCTTTGTCTATACTTCAAAAATATGTGTTTGCATAATAATTTTGAAATTTATAACTATTATTTTTTTCTTTTAAGTCTCGAACAAATGCTTAGCACCAAAAAGTGACACTTCGCAGCTGTGTTTGTTTTATACCTTCTCCTTTGCGGAGCACATTTTTGCTGCAAAAAATTTGCCTAAGAAAACAAAAATTTAACATAAACATACACGTTTGCTACCGTACACAAACACACACCCACATTGTACACGGACGTGCCCAACGACAAATGATGATTGTCATGTCGCAGCACTTTTTTTTATGTTTCCAGTCTTGTGGGCCCTTATTTGTCTGGTAGGATGTGGTGGCTGCTGTAATAGATTTGTGGTTTTTGCAAATGATGCTTTCGCGTTTTTTATGTTTCTGTAAAAGAAGGATAGCTTCTGGAATACACAATTTGTAACGGGCGCGACGAATGGTGAAAAATAACGAGGCTTGCGTATCTAGGAGATACATTTTGAATGCCTTTCGAAGGATGACTTTTAAATTATGTTGTTCAAGCTTTAAAGTTGTCTTTTTGTTTTGAGGAGATTAAAAAAAAGAAAAATGAGATATTTGTTGGTAATTTAAAGTTACTCAAACAAATATGAATTTATTTTTTAAGTTTTCGAATTATTCTGAAATGAGCAACTCTCTACGAAATCGGCCGATTTCAACCATTTTTATTTTTAGTTTTTCGATTTTTAAAAATAGTGACCATAAGTGACCAAAATAAAAAAAAAATTGAAAAGTTGAGAAAATTTGCTATGAAATTGTCTAAGAGACATTGAAGATTGGACCTATTCGTTGCTGAGATCCAGCCGCTTTAAGAAAAACGAAAAACGAAAATTGAAGTTTTCTAAGTCTTACCAAAACAACCCACAATTTTCTAATGTCGATATCTCAGCAACTAATGGTCCGAATTTCAATCAATAAAACATGAAACAATCGTAAAATTTTCCGATCTTTTCGAAAAAAATATTTTGAAAAAAATAAATCAAGACAAGCATTTTAAATGGGCATAATATTCAATGTTTGGCCCTTTTAAAATGTTAGGCTTGATTTAAAAATTTACAAAAAAAATTTTTTCACGATTGTTTCATGTATTAACATTGAAAATCGGACCATTTGTTGCTGAGATATTGACATTAGAAAATGGTGAATTATTTAGGTGAGAATTAGAAACATCAATTTTCGTGTTTCTTTTTCTTAAAGCGGCTGCATCTCAGCAACAAATAGGTCCAATCTTCAATGTCTCTTAGACAAAATTATAGCAAATTTTCTGAACTTTTGAAAAAAAATTTTTTTGGAAATGGTCACTTATGGTCACTATTTTTTAAAATCGTAAAACTGCAAATATTTCGCTAAAATCAAACTTTCGGTGGCTATATCTTGAAAACAGAGCCCTTTATCAAAAAATCTGTAGAGTACTTTTCGATTGGAAATTCAATTTTACATAAACAAATTGAGATCAAATTTGTTTTTGCATAAAATTTCGCTTTTTTCCAAAAATCACTATTTTTTTCAAAAAATCATAACTCGGCGGCAATTTTTTTGACCATGTTTCTCTATGGCTCAAAAGTTGCGGATTTTTGTCCCCTAAAACATATCAAAAAATCTCGTAAATAAAAAAATACGTATTTGGGAAATTGAGTTTTTGTAAAAAAAAGATGATTTAAAAATCCGCAATTGTTTTCCGTGTACCTTTTTTTTCTCAATAGTCCTAAACAATACCTACAACTTTGCCGAAGACACCAAATTAATCAGAAAATTCACTCAAAAGTTACAGCTGTTTGAATATTTACATACCATTTTTGTATGGACAGCAGCCAAAATTGTATGGAGACTTGTATGGGTGAACAAATGACACAAAATAGCTTATTTGGTTATAGGGAAGGCCCCTACAAAGTTTGAGCCAAATAAAAAAATACAAATAAAATCCATTTCCGGTTTTGGGAGAGAATTGCTCAAATGAGCAGAATAGAAATTTTAAATGAACTCTTCAAACATTACTATGAAACAAAAAAAAATCTTCCTGGAGTAACTCAAAAATCTATCACTTTTGTAAATCCTTCAACAATTGCAAGTCGTTCTCAAATCACTCGAATAAACTCTCAATCTGCCGCACCTGATAACATTGTCAATTAGGAAAACTTTGAACATGTGTTTTTCACCAGCATAAAACGAAATCATAACACGTTTTAAATTGCTTTGATGAACCACCTAAAAGTCAGTCATGCTCCTCCACGCAAGAATGATATACCCACTTTTGTACAATAATTATTTTAATTAAAGTTTCTCAAAAATAATTAAGTCAGTATCACACACACACATATGAAGGTGTGTGCGTGTGTGTACACACGAGCTATTAGTGGGTGTGGAGGCAAAACATGCTGGTTTATGATTTGGTGTTTCTGTTAAAGAACCGTTTGTTATCCCTGCTGGCTTTTTGGAGGAGATGCTTTGCTAAGGAAAGCTCTCCCACCCGACAGCTGGCACTGGCAGGATCATCACTAATGTGGAGTAAGTTTATATTGAATTTATAATCTTTTTTTTTGTCACAAATTTGAAAATTTTGTAGGAATTAATAATCACCATCACTGACAAAATTCAAAAAAAAATCTAATGCCTCAACTATTTACTACCTGAAACAAATTTACACTTAAAACGGTAAGAAGAAGAATCGCACAACTGGCGAAAGTAGCTGTTTCGGTTGCCTCCGGGAGCGATCCTTTTCCAAGGGTAGAAAACCCCAAATGTTTTGGGAAAATTTGATGTAACTGCTGCTAGTGGTTTCACCTGCCCGAGTCAGACATTTTCCTCCCAGCCGGTTCTCAGTTCTCGTTCTCTGGGTGGGTCAAAAAATATATACACTCCAGGATGAACGAGGAAACCTTGCCTTGGGGCTTCCGAAAAAACATATGGCAGCTAATTTAGCCAATGTTTGCTTTACTTGAAGCCGACGTGGGAATTCTTGTATGGATGGTTTCCATTTAGCAGCGATATTTTGGTCGTTTTTTGTATTTGATGATAATTTTTATAATTTATCGCTCTATTCAAATTCCTTTCAATCTCAATATGCTGGAAATTTTATATTTTCTAATTGTATTTCACTTAAATGTTCCCATAAACACACACTGTCTTATAAAACACAACATCCTTTTTATTAAGCAATCGAATTGGTGGTAAAATGATCAATAAAATGAAACATTACCTTAAATCACCCCCAATAAATCGTTTTTTTGCTTTCAATAAAGCGATCTTATATAATGATCAAAAATAATACATCATCTGATGTTTAATACTAATTTTATTGCTCACTTTCCAAAATAAGTTTACAAGTGCCACGTAGCCCAGTGGTAACGCTTCCGCCTCGTAAGCGGTAGATCGGGGTTCAAATCCCGGCTCGGACCAACACAACTGGTGATCTTTTCTCTTCTGGAATCGATTGCTTAGTAAAGGGAAGGTAGTGTATCGTCACAAACTGGACCTTATCATGACACCTTAGGGAGGCGACCTATGGAATGTTAACATTACCCTTAACATGTTAACATTAAGTTGAGAATGAAACTGCCACTGAATCCGCTTTGTAAATGCCGGCCCCGATACTCTTCAAGGGTGTTCCCCTCAGGAACTGGGAAAGATTTACTTTACTTTTTTACAACACATTTGAGGCAAAATTGAAAGCAATAACGTACAATAAATAATGAGAACATTTAACTGCTGGAAAATAAATAAATTATTAATCATTCATCATACAAATAAATCAGCAATAAAAACAACATATTTTTTTGCATTTTTTTATTATTTTGAAACGAAAAAGAACTAAGCTCAACTAATCATAATTTGTAAAAATATATGTATATTATAAGAAACATTGATATTATCTCTTTTAAGATGTAATTTTACCATAATTTCTGTGAAATAAAATTAAATTACACATTATTAGAGGGACAAAATTGAGGTTTTACACATTTCCTGGGATTAAAATTCATCTGGGAATGTGTAAATCTGTACTGAATTTTTTAGGCAATAAAAATGTAACTTTATCTCAGTAAAAGTGTAATTTTTTTCATTTTTGGCATTTTTTAACTCTGATAATTTCTAATTACTGACTACTAATATAAATTTTGCACAGCTTATTTTGCCATGTTTAATCAAATAAGAAAAAACTGTTTTTTTGCTGAAAAAATTGTGAAAAAAACGTGTCAATATTAAAAACTATTATAAGAATATAAATTAGTAATGTAAACTGATGATTTATCTATTGATGATTTTTTTTTCAATATTTTTCTTTGCATTTTAGTTTATAAAACCACAATTCAGAAACTTGAACTGTAAAGTAAAAAAAAGTCAAATAAATAAAAAAAAAATTAAGAAGAATGTATTTCATAAACTTCATGAACACTCACTTTAAAAAATATTTGCATCGAATGCATTTTCGGAAGTGTTGGAAAATTTAAACAAATTTCGAAAAAAAAAATCTGCAGATTTAAAGTAATTAGAAAACATTTCGTATTGATGGTTAAAACTTTTCATTCGTGCTTGGAATTCAGTTTAATATGCAATCGTCATTGGGTAATTCTCTACCAACTCACACGAAATCGGGAAAAGTTGCCCCGACCCCTCTTCGATTTGCGTGAAACTTTGTCTTAAGGGGTAACTTTTGTCCCTGATCACGAATCTGAGGTCCGTTTTTTGATATCTCGTGACGGAGGGGCGGTACGACCCCTTCCATTTTTGAACATGCGAAAAAAGAGGTGTTTTTCAATAATTTGCAGCCTGAAACGGTGATGAGATAGAAATTTGGTGTCAAAGGGACTTTTATGTTAAATTAGACGCCCGATTTGATGGCGTACTCAGAATTCCTAAAAAACGTATTTTTCATCGAAAAAAACACTAAAAAAGTTTTAAAAATTCTCCCATTTTCCGTTACTCGACTGTAAAAATTTTTGGAACATGTCATTTTATGAGAAATTTAATGTACTTTTCGAATCTACACTGACCCAGAAGGGCCATTTTTTCATTTAGAACAATTTTTTTCATTTTAAAATTTCGTGTTTTTTCTAACTTTGCAGGGTTATTTTTTAGAGTGTAACAATGCTTTACAAAGTTGTAGAGCAGACAATTACAAAAATTTTGATATATAGACATAAGGGGTTTGCTTATAAACATCACGAGTTATCGCGATTTTACGAAAAAAAAG
Organism: Culex pipiens pallens; assembly: GCF_016801865.2. NCBI lineage: Eukaryota > Metazoa > Arthropoda > Insecta > Diptera > Culicidae > Culex > Culex pipiens. The sequence continues at coordinate 144,785,174 of NC_068938.1, read as the reverse complement.
TTTTGAAAAAGTTGGTCGTCATCGATCATGGCCGTTCATGGTCACCCGCGACAGACACGGACGACGAAACAAAGAGAAACGCAAAAAGTAACTTTTCAAAACTTTTTTTCGTAAAATCGCGATAACTCGTGATGTTTATAAGCAAACCCCTTATGTCTATATATTAAAATTTTTGTAATTGTCTGCTCTACAACTTTGTAGAACATTGTTGCACTCTAAAAAATAACCCTGCAAAGTTAGAAAAAACACGAAATTTTAAAATGAAAAATTTTGTTCTAAATGAAAAAATGACCCTTCTGGGTCAATGTAGATTCGAAAAGTACATTAAATTTCCCATAAAATGACATGTTCCAAAAATTATTACAGTCGAGTAACGGAAAATGGGAGAATTTTTTAAACTTCTTTAGTGTTTTTTTCGATGAAAAATACGTTTTTTCAGAATTCTGAGTACGCCATCAAATCGGGCGTCTAATTTTACATAAAAGTCCTTTTGACACCAAATTTCTATCTCATCACCGTTTCAGGCTGCAAATTATTGAAAAACACCTCTTTTTTCGCATGTTCAAAAATGGAAGGGGTCGTACCGCCCCTCCGTCACGAGATATCAAAAAACGGACCTCGGATTCGTGATCAGGGACAAAAGTTACCCCTTAGGACAAAGTTTCACGCAAATCGAAGAGGGGTCGGGGCAACTGCTGTGTGAGTTGGCGGAGAATTACCCTAATGCAAAATGCAATATTAATCCAATTTTTGCATCTGTAATAACCCAAAGACATAATTTTTCACTCAAAACAAACATATTCCTTATAAAATTACGAGTTTTTTTTTTAAACATTACAGGGTTAAACTTGAGTTTGTAACAATGTTCTTCAAAATTGTCGATCATACAAAACAAGGATTTTTAAATAAATAAAAATAAGAAGTTCACATGTTTTCTTCACGAGTTAGGCCGTTGCAAATATTCTTCAAAGTTTATGTCACCGCCCTTTTTTCTTTCTGGGCTATTGTAGATCTGAAAAGTACATTAAATTTCCCATAGAATAACATATCTCTCGATTTTTGCCACTTGAGTATCCGGAAATGACAGTGATTTTAAAACTATTTTTTATTTTTTTTGGAATGTTGAGTGCGTCATGAAATTGGATGTCCAATTTTACATAAAAGTCCTTTAAACACCGAATTTCTATCTCTTCATTGTTCCGAGCTACAACCATTTGAAAAAATGAAAGGGGTCGTACCGCCCCACCTACACGAGATATCGAAAAATGGACCGCGGATTCGTGAACACTGATCAGGGACCAAAATTACCTTATATTACCTTAAGCAAAGTTTTAGGAAAATTCAAGAGGGGTCTGGGCAACTGCTGTGTGAGTGGAGATTGAACCATCCAATAACCATTGTCCATTTTTCTTTTTTTTTAAACTATAACAACCTGTATTTGATAAACGAAACAAGCACTTGTTCAACTTAATCACCATATGATATTTACAGATAATCTGGCTTCTGGTAGTCGAGTACGGACTGTTTAATCAAATCCAATCGTTTTATAGATTCTGTATCCAACATAAAAATGACTGAAACTATCTGCACATGTTCAAACATAGCCCCACAAGGCGAAAAGAACAAAAAAAAAGCCACAACCAACGACTGATTGTGTACCGATTTTCCATGCTCACCACTTCAACCCACTATTCATCTCCCCTTTTGCAGCCCATTCTGGCCACAAAGGTACACCATTTTTCACCGCAGCCTCCCGGAATTTGAATGTATGCAAATTCGGCACCCCCCACCGGCTTTTCCCTTCGATTTTCATGTGGAAAGGGAGGAAAGGGGGTGGCCCTATTCAATCAATTTACTTTGAAAACCTGACTGGAATCGAATTTGCCCATCAACATCGAGGGATTTTGAATTCTGTGACCGTTCAATGGTGTTTTTTATATCCAGCATTTTTTTCTTTAAAAAAGCGTTCAATTCCACTCCACATTACGGTACCGTGGCACCTGATCCAAACCAACCGAAACGATGGGAATCGAATTTTTCTTCGTTTGTGTCCACCGCCCACACACGGTTGAGCCTACCCCGAGGGGGGAGGGAGGGGTACATTTGGCCACAATCAATGTCAAGGGGAGGCAAGGGTTGAGGGTGGAGCAACCTTTTTTTCTGTTGTCACCAGTTGCAACAACCATGAAGCAAAAGGGGAGAGAAGAAAAATGTTGATCCAACCGTTGTCATCCCTTGGGGTGTTTGGGAGATGTGGGTGGTGGGAACAGGTGATTGCCATTCGATGCCATTCGATCCGTGCAAGATGTGTTGAAGAGTTCACATCATCAGGTGGTACATCTCTCGAGCATAACAGTTTTCCTCAATTATGGAAGTAAAGCAAACTCTGTGTTGATTTAAATTGAAATGTTTGGTTGGATCACTGAATAATCGGATACGGTCGAGTTGAGATTGTTACAATTGATTGACAATTTTATCGGAAAGTGTTCTTCAATACAAATTTCAATCTCAAATACAGTTTGACCAACACTGGAAATCATTTTATATTCGATTAGGTACTGGATTTTTGTTTGCATTTAACGTTGGACATCAATTGAATTATTTAACGTACTTTTATATCAAATTATAATTTTTTTTATTAGGCTCGTTTTTTTATCAAGAATCAAATTTTTATAATATTTCATCATTTGAATTCATTTTTGACAAGACAGTGTTGAGATGCAGCCATTACATAAAAAATAAATTTAAGAATCTATTGAATTCCTTTTTAGCTCTAAATTTTCCCATTGCAATAAGTTACTTTATAACTCTCTGAGACTTCACCCAAGGATTTTTTGTATATTATTTATTTCTTTGTAAGTACTTTATTGTATTGTATTTTCTATGAATTTGAAAAAAAATCTGGCCGTCAAAAATTAAAATTGGATTTTAATGTAAAAACTAACTATCGCTGAACACATTTTCTTTTTCGAAAAGATCCGTTAATTTTTGTACATTTTCTTTAATTTTAACATCAAACATTAGAATTATTGTTGCTGAAATAAAGCATCATAGAGTAAGTTGAATAAAAAAAGGGAGCTTTAAACCTAATTTTCGAAGTTTTCTACAAACCGTAGTAACTTTTTTCGTTAAAGTTGCATTTTAGGTTAATCTTAAACATATCAAAAATAGACATGTCTCAAAAATAAAATTTTGTGCTAAAATGTGAATAAGTTTTTTTTTTAGTTTGACTTTATTTCCTGAGTAAGTTTTCATTTATTTCCATGCTCTCAAAAAAATCGTTCTCAAGTTACTGATTTTCGGATATTTAGAAAACAATTTTTCAAAAAAAAAAATACTAAAAATGTACGATGATTTCTATGGAAAAAAAAGCCTCATTAGTCTAAAATAAAGTACTCAGAAAGTTTCATTAAAAATTGAAAAGAACAAACCAAAAAAATTCTGTTCCGCTCAAGTATTGCAAGATTTTTATATTTTTATGGTAAAAATTATCTCGCAAAATACAAATGATTTGCATTTACATGAGAATGTTACGTAATAAGCAACAGCGTGGCGATTACTATATGACACTTGCTGCGTTCATCCCGGAGTAGAATTTTCCAAAACCGGGAATTTCCAAATCCCAAGAATTTTTATAATTTGACCCGGTTTCCCCAAAATTGAAAAAAAAAAAATACATATTTTGGTCTAGAAATTCTGAACTAGTTATGAAAATATTTGATTAGTTGAAAACTTAGTAATCGATAGGAATTTTCAAGCATTCAATTTAGCTTATTTAGGAAAATTGTTTAAATTTTACTGTACAGTTCTGCAAAATGATCATTTCTGCAAAAATATCTTTTCGAAAACAATATTTTCAAAAAAATTAAATCAAGACTAACATTTCAAAAGGGCGTAATATTGAATGTTTATCCCTTTTGAAATGTTAGTCTTGATTTAAATTTTTTGAAAATATTGTTTTCGAAAAGATCGGAAAATTTCACGAATGTTTCATATTTTAACATTGTCAATCGGACCATTAGTTGCTGAGATATCGACGTAAGCAAATGGTGGGTTGTTTGGGTGAGACTTAGAAAACATCAATTTTCCTGTTTTTAAACCTTTGCACGGCAATATCTCAGCAACTAAGGGTCGTATCAACAAAGTTCAAAAAAGCAAAATGTAGAGAATTTTCTCAGCTTTTCAAAAATATTTTTTTCAAAAGTGGGCAAACATGTGCACTTATTTAAAAAATGAAAAACTGCTACTATTTTCAAAAAAGTTACCTAAAAATGGCTTTAACTTGAAAACGGTGCACTTTATCAAAATTTCACTAGAGTACTTTTTGATTGCAAATTTGATTTTACATCGAAAAATGGAGTTGAAAATTTTTTGCGACCAATATTTCGATTTTTTGAAAAAATCGGTATTGATTCAAAAATTCATAACTCGGTCAAAGATTTTTTGCACAACCTGGAAATTTCTGAAAAGTTGGCATTTTATGTCCCCTAAAACATATTAAAAAAATGAAATAAAATAATGTTTTTTTTTAAAATCAAGTTTTAGCTTAGCTTAGCTTAGCTTGGTTGACCGTACTCTAGCCGAGCATAAAGCTCGCAATAGCTAGGCTGGCGCCGATAAGGGTTATAAATGCGTTAGAAATGTGCCGAATAACACATCACCATTCATTTGTCCTTTTGGTCGACTCCTCACGATCAACGAGGGAGGTGGGGAGGGATTTGATGATTGGATACCCTACACAGCAAAAAATCCGATGGTGGAATCGCATGCAAAAGCATGCACATCACCTTTGTGAGAAAATGCATGTAATATTGCATGAGAAAACGTGTACACAAAAAGCATGTACCGAAGAAAAAAAAATTAGGTCTGCTCACCCCAAAAATAACATCAATCCGGCGAGAGTCATATTCAGATTACCAAGTCCGCGCCCCAACCCACTCGGCTATTTCGCCGCTATGAATATAATTGGATCTTCACCGATGTAGCTGTAGGTTCCCCATACATCGTATGCAGTAAACACAATATACGACGTACGGAAAACCTACTGTTACATTGGCATTGATCCGACTATTTCTTAGCGGCGAGATAGCCGATTGGGTTGGGGCGCGGACTTGGTAATCTGAATATGACTCTTGCCGGATTGATGTTATTTTTGGGGTGAGCAGACCTAATTTTTTTTCTTCGGTATTACACACGATTTTACACAGAAATGTTTTGCTGTGTTATTGGTCCTTTTTCCCTCGCTTCCTTGGAATCTCCTGCGATGCCGTTTGTGGCTTCCAGCTGATCCACCACAGTAACAACTGTCGCCATCGTCGTCGAACTGGTTTCCAGTTTCCGCAGCCATCTCAGATTGTTCCGCTTGACAAACTTTCACTGTTGAAGCCATTTTTGTTCCATAGCTTTACAAAAAAAATCTTCCTATTTTTGTTTGCAAATCAAGTTTTAGTGACAAAAAAAATTAAATTAAAAATCACCAACTTTTTTACCGTGTATAATTTTTTGTCCTACAACCTACATCGATCAAAAAATTCCTTCGAAAGATACAGATTTTTCAATTTTCATACATCATTTTTGTATGGGCTGTCAAATTTGTATGGAAAATTATATAGGTAGACAAACTAATAATGCAAAATTACTTCTTTGGGCATACCGAAGGCACCAAAAAAGTTTCAGCCAGATTAAAAAATACAAAAAAATCGAATGACCGAAATCTGAGAGAATTGCTATGTAGGTAAAAACGTAAAACAGTTGCTTAAATTTGGAATTTAACCTAGTGATGAGCCAATCCGAAAAGGACATAATAAAAATAATTTTAGGAAAAATAAAGATGAGCCAATCTTTGATTCCAAGGGGTAGCCCCGAGGAAGCCCGGATTTGGACCACTCGAACTACAGAAAACGATACAAAAATGGAATATTCAATTATAGTTGGTTCCAGTTGTTGTTCATCTACTCGAAAGCCTCTATTTTCCATGAAATTTAAAGCTAAACTTGCTCAAAAAGACGTTCTCAGAACAAGCCCTCAGTAATTACGGCGCGGTCCCCTCCATCCTGGTTCCATGTCACAGATTTTCCCTTTCTGGAAATGCAGCCCACACGTATTCCAATTAGTGTTTGCACACTAAATAATCATGCAAGTGACAGAGACAGGTAAGCCCGTGAGATGTACGATAAGCCTCCCCCGAAGAGTGAAGTACCATCGAAAACTGGATGAAGATGACAGCACTGGCACTGGCTTTCAAGAGGCTTTATACCGGGGCGCGTAACAAGAACTCATCACTCGAGGACGCGTGATGCAGTAAGTCGAGCCCCTGCTAAATTGCAATTTTAATTGGTTTTGCAAACGCTGTGGTGGTGTTTTGATGAAGTTTTTCCACTTAAATTTGCAGTGGTTTTTGGAGAAAGTCTGCACTTTTTCGAGTACTCTTGGGGAAATTTTCACTTACACCTCTGACTTAATTTGAATTCAACACTTCGAAAAATTCCCCCTTTCCACTTAGAAGAGCGTTATTTTAACGAGAATCAACATGTGAATGACTTTTTCAAAAGTGGGTAAATTTGGCTAGAGTTTACAAACTTTGATAATTTTTGAAACCTTCGTAATTGAAGAGGTCCTTACTTTTTTTTACATGCTTGAAAACTATAGAGAGCAGTTCTCTACGGAATCGGTCTTTTTTTCTTTAATTTTAATTTTTGTATTTTTTAATCCAGCTTAAACTTTTTTGGTGCCTTCGGTTTGCCCAAAGAAGCCATTTTGCATTATTAGTTTGTCCATATGATTTTCCATACAAGTTTGGCAGCTGTCCATACAAAAATGATGTGTGAAAATTCAAAAATCTGTATCTTTTGAAGGAATTTTTTGATCGATTTGGTTTCTTCGGCAAAGTTGTAGGTATGGATAGGGACTACACTGAAAAAAAATGATACACTGTAAAAATTATTTTGGTGATTTTCTATTTAACTTTTTGTCACTAAAACTTGATTTGCAAAAAAAAACTATTTTTTTTATATGTTTTAGAGGACATCAAATGCCAACTTTTCAGAAATTTCCAGAATGGGCAAAAAATCTTTGACCGAGTTATGATTTTTTGAATCAATAAATTTTTTTTCAAAAAATCGAATATTGGTCGCAAAAATTTTTCAATTTCATTTTTTATGTTAAATTGAATTTGCAATCAAAAAGTATTTAAGTGAAATTTTGATAGAGTGCACTGTTTTCAAGTTATAGTAATTTTTATGCAACTTTTTTCAAAATAGTCGAAGTTATTGATTTTTTAAAAATAGTGCCCATGTTTGCCACCTTTGAAAAAAATATTTTTGAAAAGCTGAGAAAATTCGCTATATTTTGCTTTTTTGGAAATTGTTGATACGACCCTCAGTTGCTGAGATATTGCCATGCAAAGGCTTAAAAACAGGAAAATTGATGTTTTCTAAGTCTCACCCAAACAACCCACCATTTTCTAATGTCGATATCTCAGCAACTAATGGTCCGATTGACAATGTTAAAATATGAAACATTCGGGAAATTTTCCGATCTTTTCGAAAAAAATATTTTAATTTTTTTTAAATCAAAACTAACATTTCAAAAATACCAAACATTCAATATTACGTCCTTTTGATATGTTAGTCTTGATTTAAAATTTTTGAAAATTTTTTTTTCGAAGAGATCGGAAAATTTCACGAATGTTTCATATTTTAATATTGTCAATCGGACAATTAGTTGCTGAAATATCGACATTAGAAAATGGTGGGTTGTTTGGGTGAGACTTAGAAAACATCAATTTTCCTGTTTTTAAGCCTTTGCATGGCAGTATCTCAGCAACTGAGGGTCGTATCAACAATGTCCAAAAAAAGCAAAATATAGAGAATTTTCTCAGCTTTTCAATTTTTTTTTTCAAGAGTGGGCAAACATGGGCACTATTTAAAAAAAATAATAATTGCGACTATTTTGAAAAAAGTTACATAAAAATGGCTATAACTTGAAAACGGTGCACTTTTTCAAAATTTTACTGGTGTACTTTTTGATTGCAAATTTAATTTTACATCAAAAAATGAAATTAAAAATTTTGTTCTACCAATATTTCGATTTTTTGAAAAAAAATTGTATTGATTCAAAAAATCATAACTCGATCAAAGATTTTTTGCCCATTCTGGAAATTTTTGAATAGTTGGCATTTGATGTCCTCTAAAACATATCAAAAAATGAAAAAAAATTAAAAATAGTGTTTTTTTGCAAATCAAGTTTTAGTGACAAAAAGTTAAATAAAAAATCACCAAATTTTTTTTACCGTGTATAATTTTTTTTTCAGTGTAGTCCATATCCATACCTACAACTTTGCTGAAGACACCAAATCGATCAAAAAATTCCTTCAAAAGATACAGATTTTTGAATTTTCACATATCATTTTTGTATGGACAGCTACCAAATTTGTATGGAAAATTATATGGACAAACTGATGATGCAAAATGGCCTTTTTGGGCATACCGAAGGCACCTAAAAAGTTTCAGTCGGATTAAAAAATACAAAAAAAAAATCGAATGACCGAAATCTCAGAGAATTGCTCTAGAGTGAGTTCACAGGATACTTTTATTATTTTATGCATTTATTTGTTTGATGCAAAATAAGAAATCATGAATTATAAACGAAGCTTCTTAAAAAAAAGACTGACTTGAAAAAGCTTACTCTCTTCAAAGTTTGCTTGAACATTATTCCACGAATTCCATTTCCTCAGCATAACAAGTGCAAAAGTGACAGCCCCTGTCAGTTTTGTGTCATTTTCGGTTCATTTCCTTACTAAAAGCAGTCATGTGAGCAACCCATATGGGTGCCACGTGTATGTATGTGTGCGTAAGTGAATGAGTGTAAAAGTGGTCCCTTTTTCTCCGACATCCTTATTCGAGCACAAACTTGTCAAGAGGAAAAAGGTACTTCCGTTCGATTGATGCGAACTACAAACTCTTACCATACGTGTGTGTTGGAAGGGTATCGAAAGTTATTTAAACTACTGACATTTACCCGCAGCAGTGTGCCGGTTGAGTGGCAGTTTTAGGTTTCGAGGAACAACTGCTGTGTGAGTTTGTAAGTTTTTCGATTAGATTTCGATTGAGGAAAGGGCAATCTACATAGTCTTGTGAAAAAAGATTGATTGTCATAACATGGTAAAAAATCTGATTTTCTGATTCATTTACGGCGGCCTTTTTAGTTTCTTACACACGTTATATGTGACAAATATTGTAAACCCTGTTAAACACTTCCTTTTGTACGTATAACTATCTCCCAGGTCTTAACAACATCCCCTTCTCAACTCTCCACTTCATTTCCTCCCACTTTTCTTTCCGGGAAAGCGCGCGTAATTTATGGCAAAGTGACGCTATAATTCAAGAACAAACACAAAAACTTTTTCCCTCTAAAATATTACCACCGGGTGCACACTCGGGAAAAGCACTCACACACACACACGCCTAAGTTTTCCACAAAGGATTTCCCCCAAAAACTAGCACTCGCGTCGCGCAATCCAACCCAGTCACGTTCCAATGCCTTACGAGTGCGCGCGCTCCTACTAGTGTGGCACCACCTGTGGAAAAGCTAAGGAAAAGTTGTCCAGGTGGGAAAACTTTTATTCGTCCCCCACTCACACACGCGCACACACACGTTTGGCTAACCCAGCTTCCCGAGCCCGGTCACGTGGGGTTTGTTGAACCCTTTTTCCAAAAGGACACACACTCAAGTCCTTCGTCGCAACCATGTTTTTCCTGGTGAGAAAAAATCCTTTGAACAACCCACGTAGCCGTACCTTGATTGTTTTCCATAATTTTGCCCTCGACTGGCTTCTTTTTTTCCCTCTCGGCTTTGAAATTCCTTCCGGGCATTTACAGGGGCGGTGGAGTTGTCGTTTGAGGATGAGATCAAACGGTGTTACAGCATCTTGGCTTTGAGACAAAAGCTGCCTTCAACCCCTCACTACTTTAGGAGGTTCCAGGGTGGGTTAACCCTAAAGTGTCAACTGCTACAACACTGGTTCTGAAAAAATGAACCAAAATTAGATTCTCATTTGAATTTTAGAAGTTTTCATTTCAGCAACTCTTTTTTTTTTGGTTTGCACCTCTCAAAGATCATGAAGGCAATGGATTAGTGTCCCTACCAAAAAAAACTTCAAGAAAGCTCATAAATCGCTAGGTATAATTTTAGGATATAATTCGAGGTGCAGAAAACGCATCCACATTTCTAAACACATTCCCCCCTTTTCTTTAGCTTGGAACTTGGGGTGTTAAGGGTTGGAAGAAAAAGCATCACCACGCGTCCCGGCAGGAACAATGTCGTTTTCGTCTTCACTAGCTGCTGCATCCAAGACTTCAACGGTATCTGTTACACCTTAGGAATCATCCCGTTGTCTTGAAAAATGAGTTGAGGGTTCGGCCATACGTACGTGTCCGGTTCAAAGGTGTTGTTACAGATAAGCTTTGTCGATGAAGAAATGCTTGGAACAATGTTGATTCTATTAGACCATTGCAAATTTTATTTTAATTTTTTTCCCCACCTCGCCTTTCAAAAAAATTCTAAAACATCAGGGAGCATAAAAATATTGCTAAAAATCAACATTGTGATTGAACAAAAAAAACTAGTACAATTAATAGCAAACTTTTCTTTTGATAACTTTGAAAAAATAGAGCAATTTAAAATATTTTGTAACATTTTTATTAGGACCCAGATCGCACAAAGAACTTTAAAAAAATATTGTCATATACTCATTATGTTTTTTTTGCAATTTTTTGGTGGTAGCATAAATAAATAATGTAAATAATTATAACTTTTTGTTTTATTTTTGCATACATTTTCTGAACTTTTGTCTTCAATGTTGTTGTTTATTTTATTTTAGAGCAATTCTCTACGAAATCGGCCGATTTCAACCATTTTTATTTCTTGTATTTCTATTTGACTCAAACTTTGTGGGGGCCTTCCCTATGATCAAAAAAGCTATGTTGTGTCATTTGTTCACCCATACAAGTCCAAACATTTAATATCACAACCTTATCAAATGTTAGTCTTGATTAAAAAAATCAATATGTTGTTTTCTAAATGGTCGTAAAATTTCACGAAAAATCGAACCATTATTTGCTGAGATATTAGAAAATGGAGGGTTGTTTGGGTGAGACTTATAAAACTTAGATTTTCTTGTTTCTTTTTCTTGAAGCCGCTGTTTCCCAGCAATCAGAGGTCTTATCTTAAATGTTTCTTAACGGTGCATATCAACCAGAGCTTTTGCATCAAGATTTTTGTTACAGATATTTTAGTATCTTTAAAACTACGGGAACTATCGATATAATTTTTTATTCAACCCCTAATGTACTTTATACTAAACAATTTACTACAACATTTGACTATTTTTACAATCAGATTGTTGCAGGATTGGGTCCGTACGTTTCACGAGTTTTGAATAAGAAGACAACAACTTCTTTGGTTGCTGTGCACCCTTGAACAAATTTGTAGAAATTTTCTGAACTTCTCGAAAATATTTTAAAGGATGGACAATCATGGAAACTATTTTGAAAACCCAAAACCTGGAATTTTTCGGACAAATTTTAACATTAAATGGCTATATTTTGAAAAAGGTGCACTTAAGTGGTTACATACATGTAGAAAATCTATAAAATCATATGTAATACAGAAAACTCACTAACTCCACTAAAAAGATGATTTTCAATCACTCCTGAAAGTTTCATGAAGATATTTCATGACTAATCTGAGCAAGAGAAATTTTGCCATGCGCAAATCGAACTCTGTCAAACTTTGTGAACGTTTTTCTTTAAACACCGAGTTTATTTACGGGTGCCACGATATCTCGAGATGTGAAGGACCAAATTGGTTGAAATTTGGGGTGAAGACTCCCAAGACATATTTCGTGTGCATGGCGAAGCCCGATTTTGAAATTTTGCTTTTTGAAAAAAACAAAAATCAAATACTAACGATTCTTTATAAAAAATATTCATTTTTTTTTTCAATTAAGTTTTAGAAAATCGGCCTGGACTGGTTTAACGAGATTTCAATACCCTGAAAACAAATTGAACAAAAGTTTTAATTTGTGCTCATACCGACCTCTGACATTTTTGCCGATTTACATGTTTGTAACCCCTTAATCAAAGAAATTGTAAAGTACTCTTTGATTGCTAATTCGATTTTTCGTAATAAATTAGGTAAAATTAATTATGTGACAAATTTACCTTTTTTTACAGAAATCACTATTTTTAAATTATAACTCGTCAGCAAATGTTTGGTCCATGCTTCTGAATGGCTTAAAAGATGCAGGTTTTTGTCCCCTTAAACAAAATACGGATTTTGGGAAATTGAATAAAAAAGTTAATTAAAAATTAAAAAAAATCAGTGTACCTAGTTTTTTTTTTCTGAATAGTCGTCATCAATACCTACAACTTTGCCGAAGACTGGTGTCTTAAATAAAAATGGTTTGAAAAGTTACAGATTTTCGAATATTTACGTACTATTTTTGTATGAACTGCTGCCAATATTGTATGAAGACTTTTATGAGTGAACCAATGACACAAAATTACTTCTTTGGTCATAGGTAAGGCCCTCACAAAATTTGCGCCCTATAAAAAAAATACAACTAAAATTCATTTCCGGTTTTGGTAGAGAATTGTTCTTTTTGTATCTTTTTCAAAGGACTTTTTTTACATTTTGAATGTTATTTGAATTGTTATAGAAAAGAACAGAAAATTTCACAAAGAATTGATTCAATAAACAATGAAAATCAAACCAATAGATTCCAAGACATCTTGAGTTGAAAATGAGTGCTTATAAGTTGACACTGAGAAGAACTCATTTTCACAAAATTTTAACATTAAGGGGTCATATCCTAGCAACCAGTAGTCCATCAACAATGATTTATAAAAGAAAATTGTATCGAAAATTAAAAAAAATTATCGAAATTTGACAAAATTTAAAAAATATTTTTTTAGAGAATTATGTTAATCTTTACCAGGAAGTCGACAAAAAAAAGATTGTAAAATCATTTTCATTGAAATTAAAAATTAAAAATTTAGGTTAAGAAGATCTTATAAAATTACATGATTTACAACACTCATGTTTTCATTGTACTTTTTAAATTGCAGAAATTTTTTGAGTACTTTTTTCTTTGACAAAAAAAAACAATTTTTGCGTCATAAGTACGGCCGTACAAATCAACGTACAATTTTGGAATACAAAAACGCTATTATTATTTTTCAAAAGCAAATATCTTGAAAAATATACAAAAATTATTTGTTTTGTATGGAAATTGTCCACGAGGGGGGAGGGGGGTTGTCTTAGATTAAAAAAAAGTGTTCACGTGATTTATGGATGGTCCCTTAATACCAACACGAACTCCTATTTTGTTCTCATGTTGTACCTACATAAAAGTGATTGCTTACACGTTAGTATAAAAGTGACTTTTTCCATCAGAAGTAATGATCAAAATGTATTCTAGAAAATCAAAACTTAAATTTTAAAATGAATACGATTTGGGCGATATGAAAAATACTAATGTTTTATTTATTTTACATAGAAATAAAAAAAAATGAATACTCAATGAGTTTGGATACGTATGTTTCATAAATCAATATTTTAAATGTCTATATTACCAAATATTTGAGAAAATTTTAATCTAATAAAAAATCTCAAATCTGAATAATTCTCAATATATAATCTGCAATTTTCTTTCTCAAGATTCAATCATTATTTGATAAAAAATAACAATAATTTCTCCCCTGTTTTTTAATGAGGCCGTTGCAAATATTTTTCAAAGTGTATGTCGCCCCCCCCCCCAAAGTTGGCCTGAAGAATCAGGGGGCAAAAATTTTTTTTTTTTTGAAAAACTTCAAAATTTTAATGAAATTAAATGAAATTAAAGTTTAATCAACTGAAAACCAGTTAAAATGCATTTTCCCGCGTTTATAATTATATTTAGCATGTTTGAACTCCTTTGAAAACATTTTAAATTTTCATGAAATACCAATGTACAGTCCCACGAAAAGTTTTTTTTTGCGAAAAAAAATTCCGTCAATACCTCGATATTTTCAAAACTAATTATTGGAAAGCAACTGTACGGCTGTAAAATGCATTTTAAAATCTTTTTACATCCAAATGTTGAAAACTAGGCTTGTAATTTAAATTTTTTAAAATATTTGCAACGGCCTTAGGCCATTTCATGAAAATTTAAAATGTTTTCAAATGAGTTCAAACATGCTAAATATGATTATAAACGCGGGAAAATGCATTTTAACTGGTTTTCATTTTCATTAAAATTTTGAAGTTTTTCGAAAAACTTTTTTTTTTGCCCCCTGATTATTCAGGCCAACTTTGAAGGGGGGGGTGACATAAACTTTGAAAAATATTTGCAACGGCCTAATTTAGTTCAGAAAATATTTTAAAAAATATATATAATTTTGTTTAAACCTGATTTTTACTGAAGATATAAGAATTCGATGGTAATATTTTCATTTTTTTCACAACATATATTTTGAAATTTTAAAAGTAAGTTCGCGAGATATAAAAAATAACAAATGATACTAAGCAGAAAAACATCAAACATTATTTCCTCAATAATTCATTTTGGATATTTAGAATCATATTGTTTTCGAGAAAAAAATATTTGGACTTAAATTAAGTGAAGAAGTTTAACTAAACTTATTATATTTTCCCAGTTCCTCAGTCAAATTCACAACTTTTCCCAGGTTGAATAAAATTTCCAATTTTTTCTAGGTTTCACGTATTATTTCCGGGTTGACCACCCTGAATGGGTATTTTAACTTAGAAAAAGTTTATTTCAAATAAAAAAAAAAGTGTACATTCGTGATACATGATACCGAATGATTTTCTTTACGAGTTTATTTCATATTGCTTGGATGAACAGCTCAATTTATCAAATATTATTAATTAAAAATGTATTCAAACTGCACCTACTTCCACGCACCAACCTCTTGCTGCAATTAAGTTCAGTTTGTTTCTTTCCAAAGCAACTTTCCGGCATGCTCCGCTTGACTATTCAGCAACACGTAGCGACGCCCGTCCCATGATCCCAGAGTCAAAAGAGGTCGATCCGCCCAAGAACACAAACTCGTAGACCGTGGGCGATGTCATTACTACTTAGCTTACAAGACCCGCCCCCCCCCCCCTCCCCCTTCCCCATTTAACTTATTTTTTTTTTTCATAAAATTATTTTTATTAGGTCCTTTTCGGTACTGGGACCTGGTTAGGACCGAGTCGGCTTTTGTAATTACATTTGACTTAATAATTACAGAGGATCTTGTGTGTAAATGTTAGTGGGAGGGGAGCCGATTACCCGCGGCCTACTCGGGGTTAGTAGGGAAGGGATTGATGTTAAAGACAAGGCGTGGGATGGGAAGGGGGATTGTGTAGGGGTCTTGGTTGGCTCTGCTGGCCTTTGCTTGTGTCCTCAGCCGCAACTCGGTGTCCAGCTGCTGGGGCGTTCTTGCTTTGCTTCCGGTGCAACCAGAAACGACGGCTTTGTGTGAAGGCGAGTTATACTAACTGAAGGAAAACTAACTGAAGGAAAACTAACTGGAAGAAAACTAAATGGATATTTTGGAATCTACGAGGAACTGATAGATCGGATAGAGAACATCAAGGTCTAGTTGAGATAACGCGTCTCGCATCGGGATTTCTGGTGGTCTTCCTCGGGCCCTGAGGGTATCTTTCAACTTAATTCTGTGAGCCTGGTGATCTGGACACGCCCATACGAGATGGTCGATGTCCTGATAACCCTGCCCACAGTCGCATAAGTTTGTATCACTCATGTTGATACGGTAAAGATGAGCCTTGGACGAGTAATGGTTCGACATAAGGCGGGACATCGTTCTGATGAATCCACGCGTCAAGTCCATTCCCTTGAACCAGGCTTTTCTTTGCACCTTAGGTCGTATGGAATACATCCAACGTCCCTTGGTGTCGTCGTCCCATTGTTTTTGCCAATCCAGGAGCGCACGCTGCCTCGGCAAACCATAGCATTCTTGTAGGCTAATTGGCCTTTCAAAAATGTCTCCACTCTCAGCACCCTTCTTGGCGAGCAAGTCCGCTTTCTCATTACCCGGAATCGAGCAATGAGCGCGGACCCACACCACCGTGATGCTGAAGGACTGAGCCGCCAGGTTGTTTAAAGTCTTGCGTATTTCCGTGAGGAAAAACGCAGACTCCCTGGTCGGCTTCAGAGACCGGATAGCCTCAACAGAGCTAAAGCTATCGGTGAAGATGAAGTAGTGGTCAGGTGGCATGGTCTCGATGATTCGCAGTGCGCAGTAAACCGCGGCTAACTCTGCGACGTAAACCGAACTCGGGTCCTTCAGCTTAAAGAACAGCTGATAAGATTCATGATAAACACCGAAGCCCGTACAGCCGTCGAGCTTGGAGCCATCGGTGAAGAATCTGTTGTTTGGAGGAACATGGTTGTACTTTGATGCGAAGATCGACGGTACAACTCCCCGCAGAAGATGGTTTGGGATACCGCGAGTATCGGCTTTCATGGACGTGTCGAAGCCAATCAGGGTGCTGTTGGTTAACGGAGGCGTGCGCTGTACCGTTGTGCTCGGGCTCCACTCCCACGATGACATAAAGTCATAGTATAGAAGCATGCGCCGAGACTCAACGTGAAGGTTCAGCAACGTTTCAAAGTTGTCAATTACCAGTTTATTCCTGTAATCACACCGGATCAGGAACCGGTAAGACAGTTCGTAGTAACGAGTTCGCAGAGGCAATACTCCCGCCAAGACCTCGAGGGTCATGTTGTGAGTTGAGTGCATGCATCCCAAGACAATGCGAAGACTTCGGTACTGTATCCGCTGGAGAACCAACAAGCGTGATTTCGCAGCTGACTGGAAGCAGAAACTGCCATATTCCAGCACCGAGAGTATCGTTGTCTTGTACAGTCGAAGCAGGTCAGAAGGATGAGCACCCCACCGGTTGCCAGAGACGCTGCGCAGAAAATTAGTCCTTTGCAGGCACTTTTGCTTCAGGTAGTTAATGTGCTTCCCCCATGTTCCCTTTTGATCGAAGATGGTACCCATGTACATGAAGTGGTCCGACTGCTCGATAGTCTTTCCCGAGAGAGAAAGATTGAGCTGTGCCGGTTCATGCTTCCCCGTAAAAACGACCAGTTCCGTCTTCTCCGGAGAGAATTCAATACCCTTTCCAACTGCCCAATGGGCCAAGTTGTTCAGAGTATCTTGCAAGGGTTCTAGCAGATCGACTTCCTTCTTGGCAGCGATTGAAACCACTGCGTCATCTGCGTACTGTATAAGGGTGCAGTCTCCGGTCAAGCAATCATCGATGTCGCTGACGTAGAAGTTATACATGGATGGGCTAAGGCGTGAGCCTTGTGCCAAACCCATGTAACTTATCCGGGTGATTGCCAGATCACCTTGCACAAAGTGCATGTGTTTTTCTGACAACAGGTTGATGAGGAAGTTGCACATCGTCGGATTGAGACCGCTCCGCCGCAGCTTTACTCCCAACACATCGATGGAGACTGAATCGAATGCACCCTTGATGTCTAGAAAGACAGAAGCCATTTGCTGTTTTTTACCACGGGCTATGTCGATCCCTGTGGCCAGCAAGGCTAGACAGTCGCTTGTTCCCTTGCCTCTCCGGAAGCCATACTGCGTGTCAGACAGCAAGTGCTCTCGTTCCATCCATGGTTCGAGTCGGTCGAGGATCATCTTCTCCAGCAACTTGCGTAGACACGACAGCAAGCTGATTGGACGATACGAGTTGTGGTCGGACGCCGGCTTACCGGGCTTTTGAATGGCAACCACCCGGACCTGTCGCCATTCGTGTGGAATTACGTTCTGCTCCACGAACGTGTTGAACAGATTCAACAGACGCTGCTTGGCGACGTCCGGAAGATTCTTCAGCAAGCTGAACTTGATCTTGTCCGGACCAGGAGCAGTGTTGTTGCCCGTCAATAGTGCTATGGAGAGCTCTACCATCGAGAAGGGAGGATTAGCATCGCTCCCATCAACAACGTCGAATGATGGTTGTGTCGGCACCGAGTCCGGGCACACCTTCTTGGCGAAATCCAATATCCACTTGTCCGATTTTTCCACACTCTCGTTCGGAACGGAACCTCTACGCATGGCCCTCGCAACGCGCCACAGAGTGCTCATGGACGTATCTGCTGGTAGTCCTTCAACGAACTCCCGCCAGTACATTCGCTTCTTCCGCTTCAGAGTATTACTGTACCTTCGATCGAGAGCTCTATACCTTTGGAAGTTCGCTGGGGATCCACACTTGCAGAAGTCCACATAAGCTACAGACCTGGCCGCCGAGAGATCCGTACACTCCTTGTCCCACCAGGGAAGTGGAGGGCGCGTTCGGATGTATGGTCCCGGGACGGGTTTCGTCTGAGCTTGTAACGCACTGTCATAGATCGTATTAGCCAGAAACGCATATTCTTCAAGCGGTGCCAACCCAGCTCGCAACTCAACTCCAATGGAGACTGCCTCCGCGTACTGTTTCCAGTCGATATTTCGCGTCAGATCGTAAGGCATCTCCACCGTTGTCGATTGCTGTGGGCCATGGCTAACCAGAATAGCGATCGGCAAATGATCACTGCCACGAGGATCTTGAAGCACGTTCCAGTCACAGAGAACTGCCAAACTGTTGGAACAGAGCGACAAGTCGATGGCACTCGCCTTCGTACCGGACGTAGTTGGCGTTGGTGGTGTTGCAATCCGCGTAACTTGCTTGTCCCTGTTTAGGAGGGTCATCTGGAAGTCGTCGCACAGTTCATGAATCAGATATGCTTGAGGGTCTGTCTTGTGACTTCCCCACTCGGTGCTGTGAAGATTAAAGTCACCCAGAACCAGTCGCGGTGCCTGCAACAGCTCAAGCATACCCCACAACTTTTGTCGAGTTAACGACACCTGTGGGGGAACATAGACGGACACAATGCAAATGTCCAGTCCTCTGATCCTGGCCTGTACTGCGACTGCTTCGATTCCTCCTAGCTTCGGGAGCGTGACCTTTCTAAAAGTGTGGCATTTCCTGACCCCAATCAGTACGCCTCCACCTCTATTTGGTCCTGCCCTGCTCTCTGTGATGATGTTGTACCCCCGGAAAGCTGGCGTCTCATCTCCGATAAGAAACGTTTCGCTCAGCGCAAACACATCACAGTCCCGTTCGAATGCGAATTGTTGAAAATCGTTTAACTTGGGGGTTAAACTTCTACAATTCCATTGTAGGAAGGAGATGCCATTTCCCATTTAACTTAGCGCCAACTTCCCTTCTTCAAGATCACCCAGATAAGCAATGGACTCTG
Organism: Culex pipiens pallens; assembly: GCF_016801865.2. NCBI lineage: Eukaryota > Metazoa > Arthropoda > Insecta > Diptera > Culicidae > Culex > Culex pipiens. Next base: position 144,765,850 of record NC_068938.1, on the reverse strand, counting down.
TCCCTTTCCTTAAAATTATGCTGATTATTTATGTCGTCCCCGTCGTCGTCCTCGTCGTCGTCTTGAAAGTGATGTTCTTGGGTCTTAATGCACAGGGAACCCCTCTGCCCATCCTACACAAACCCTTCCACCAACTTCTCTTCTCGAGGGAAGACACCAGCCAGAGCCTTTCTTGTACGACACTAATTTAAGTGCATGTAAAACTTCAGCGTTCATTATTTTCGCGCCGTTCGTGACATTTTTGCTCCCCCCTTTTTCCGAGATGGCGCCACTTGGGACAGGGTGATGAATTGCCTTCACTTGCGCTGAGAAAGGGGAGGCAGGGGGGTCAACTACAAATGTTGTGGGCGATTGACTCGACGACATCCGCAGAATGCTTGTTTGCGCGCTGCTGCCATCTGTTGCGAGTTCTGGAAAGATGATTAAGAGTAAGGAAAAGCTACGGAACAAACGCCTTTCGTTAGGCAACCTGATTACGGCGCATTTAATCTTAAGCCTGGAATTATGCAGCCCTGCTTTATTTCTTGAGGGAAAAGCCACTTCAGGTTGCAAAAAAGAAGATCCTTCAGCATTTCCCCAAGAATTGCGTTTCATCTTTCTTTAGAAAAATACACGATTCTTTTTCTCATTCAATTAGTTAACCTTTCTGCCCCTAGATGGTGCGCTGTTTGCACCCTGCAGGTTGCATACACCTTGGGCGTTACAGTTGAGAGAAAAAAAAACCTTACACGCTAAAATTATTCCGTTGAACGTGCACGTTTCTTCGTGGCGTTGAAATATTTTATTTTAAATAGTCCTTCTTTTGCATACAGACGCAGTGTATTTTCAGCGTTTGAAAGTGAAAGAAAAAACGAGTTTGAACAAAAATGTCGTCTTTGGCTGACAGTTTATCCTTCCTTTTGAAAAATGAGAAGGGGGAAGGGGGGATTTCTGGCGAGCTCGGGAAGGCGCTTTTTCTCCTTTCATAATCTAGACTGGAAGAAGTGCTCCCTCTTACTTGCATTTTAAGGAAGGGGGAAAGCGCGATTGAATTAATTTTGCTGAATGCTTGCTTTTCAAGCAGGCGGGAAAAGTGTTTGAAGGCGGGAAAAGTGTTTGAAATAGTTTATGTTTTATGAGCAGGATTTCAAATGAGGTGTGAAATATCTTTCATTTGCTGTTTTATAAGTTTGAATACTTTAAAAATTATATCAAACCTTTGTCTAATCTCTAATTCAGGTAACTGTAACTACAGCACTTGAACTCTTTTAACAACCAAAGAAGACAGACACTTTACATCATTAGTTCGTCCATCATAGGCTTTATAGCAGCCGTTCTAAAATCTTGAGAATGGATTTTCTGATCAATTTGGGTTCTTTGCTAAATCGATAATGCTCAAAACATTAAAAAACAACTGCACTGTAAAAAAAATTCTACAATTTCACAAAAAAAATGACCAAGAAAAATTATTGAAAATTTATCTCTTTGGATATTTTTTAGATGACAAAAATGGAAACATATTAAACTATGACACAACCCAGAGAGAATATTGGCTCTAGTCTCAAGTTCGATTCGAGCCAAATCAGCTCGAGACACGAGCAAAAATTTCCAGTGGGAAGTTGGTCAAATTTATTTGACAGTTTAGCCATTTTTTGACAAAGAACTTTGTCCTAAGGTTTCTATACGGGGTGTCAATCCAAAATTTTCGCGAAGCGAAAACGTTACGTGACGAATTCCCCTCTCGGCCAATTTCCCCTCTTTTTGGTGCACGCTGGTTGGTTGAACAAACGTTTCCCAATCAGTCAATATAGAGACGTGAGATTGATGTATCTAAAATCACCCCCACTCTTCTCATAATTTTCGGATCGTCGACGCGGCAAAAAGCGAATAAGGAGATGTAGGAGAATGGGTGCAAAGAGGCGGGGCATACGTCCCCGATCTAAATTAACAAAACGCGGCTCGGTCGGTCCCGAAAATTCAGTCTGTTGCTGGCCTTCGACGAGAACACATCAGAAGCAGATGGCCTGGTGGCCCGTTTGCAGGGAGCAGATAGCCTGGAGGCATGGACACGCCAAGACATGCCAGCCGGCATGAGCGGGAATTGGAATTGGCCACCACTTGGAGTGGCCGGAGGCCCCGGCGGGTGTTCCGATGGGGGGACATTTGCCGAACCATAAGAATTGGGACAATATGGGTATCAAACTTTAGGGTTTTTGATACTGGATATGAAATTTGACATTTCGGCAGTAGTGGCCACAATCCGGAGTGGCCGGAGGCCCCGCGGATGTTCCGATGGGGGGACATTTGCCGAACCATAAGAGTTGGGACAATATGGGTATCAAACTTTAGGGTTTTTGATACTGGATATGAAATTTGACATTTCGGCAGTAGTGGCCACAATCCGGAGTGGCCGGAGGCCCCGGGGATGTTCCGATGGGGGGACATTTGCCGAACCATAAGAGTTGGGACAATATGGGTATCAAACTTTAGGGTTTTTGATACTGGATATGAAATTTGACATTTCGGCAGTAGTGGCCACAATCCGGAGTGGCCAGAGGCCCCGCGGATGTTCCGATGGGGGGACATTTGCCGAACCATAAGAGTTGGGACAATATGGGTATCAAACTTTAGGGTTTTTGATACTGGATATGAAATTTGACATTTCGGCAGTAGTGGCCACAATCCGGAGTGGCCAGAGGCCCCGCGGATGTTCCGATGGGGGGACATTTGCCGAACCATAAGAGTTGGGGCAATATGGGTATCAAACTTTAGGGTTTTGATACTGGACATGAAATTTGACATTTCGGCAGTAGTGGCCACCACCTGGAGTGGCCGGAGGCCCCGGGGATGTTCCGATGGGGGGACATTTGCCGAACCATAAGAGTTGGGGCAATATGGGTATCAAATTTTAGGGTTTTTGATACTGGACATGAAATTTGACATTTCGGCAGTAGTGGCCACCACCTGGAGTGGCCGGAGGCCCCGGGGATGTTCCGATAGGGGGACATTTGCCGAACCATAAGAGTTGGGGCAATATGGGTATCAAACTTTAGGGTTTTTGATACTGGACATGAAATTTGACATTTCGGCAGTAGTGGCCACCACCTGGAGTGGCCGGAGGCCCCGGGGATGTTCCGATAGGGGGACATTTGCCGAACCATAAGAGTTGGGGCAATATGGGTATCAAACTTTAGGGTTTTTGATACTGGACATGAAATTTGACTTTTCGGCAGTAGTGGCCACCACCTGGAGTGGCCGGAGGCCCCGGGGATGTTCCGATAGGGGGACATTTGCCGAACCATAAGAATTGGGGCAATATGGGTATCAAACTTTAGGGTTTTTGATACTGGACATGAAATTTGACATTTCGGCAGTAGTGGCCACCACCTGGAGTGGCCGGAGGCCCCGGGGATGTTCCGATTGGGGGACATTTGCCGAACCATAAGAGTTGGGGCAATATGGGTATCAAATTTTAGGGTTTTTGATACTGGACATGAAATTTGACATTTCGGCAGCAGTGGACACCACCTGGAGTGGCCGGAGGCCCCGGGGATGTTCCGATAGGGGGACATTTGCCGAACCATAAGAGTTGGGGCAATATGGGTATCAAACTTTAGGGTTTTTGATACTGGACATGAAATTTGACATTTCGGCAGTAGTGGCCACCACCTGGAGTGGCCGGAGGCCCCGGGGATGTTCCGATAGGGGGACATTTGCCGAACCATAAGAGTTGGGGCAATATGGGTATCAAACTTTAGGGTTTTTGATACTGGACATGAAATTTGACATTTCGGCAGTAGTGGCCACCACCTGGAGTGGCCGGAGGGCCCGGGGATGTTCCGATAGGGGGACATTTGCCGAACCATAAGAGTTGGGGCAATATGGGTATCAAACTTTAGGGTTTTTGATACTGGACATGAAATTTGACATTTCGGCAGTAGTGGCCACCACCTGGAGTGGCCGGAGGCCTCGGGGATGTTCCGATGGGGGGACATTTGCCGAACCATAAGAGTTGGGGAAAAATGACTGTTAAACTTCTGAAATCTGTTTCTGGAAATTTAGAATAACTATTTCGTAATCAATTAGAGCCCTGAATAGGGCAGTTCAGCTCCACTTGCAATTTTCATCCCCTTAGTTCGATAGGACGTTGATATTATGTCTTAAAACTTTACAAATCAAACAGCCTGTTTCAGAGCCACGAAATAGACCACAAAAGAGTTGTCTTGTGTAATTATAAGGGAATCATGGGGAAATTTGGATCGGACGTTCTAATCGAAAATTTCAACAATCATCTAGCAAAGTTCTTTGTCATACTGGTCATGTGTAACATAACCACCTGCACCTTTTTCGAAAAAAAATATATTTAAAAAAAAGTGGGAAAATGTCCAACATTTTTGTAAAATTTTATTTTAAGATGTCAAATCAAATCAGTTACTTAAAGTTTACTTTAACATTAATTACAAATTTGGATGGGGGCCATCCACAAACAACGTTGACAAAGGGGGAGGGGGGGTTGTTTGGCGATTGTTCATACGCATTTTTTGTGTATGGAAAATTGTTGTCTACAAGAAGGGTGTGAGGGGGCTAAGAATTCTATAAAATGTAACACGTGGTTTATGGGTGGCCCTTGAAATGCATTGAATATTGGTTGAATGGTTGCTGAGATACTGCCTCAATATAAAAAATGAATGTATCGTACAATTTTGCGTTCTTCCGACAAACTATATTTTCAAAATGTTTGAATCAATCCATTTGATAAATTTAAAAATAAGGGTTTGATTCGTTTTAAATGTTGATTTGAACATTTATAAATTATTTTTAAAATAAAGAATGGAAAGAGATAGTATTATTACTAATATATTGAAAATCGGATAAATATTTGATTAGTTATTGTCAAAAAACTGCAAAATATTCTGATTTTTCAATATTTTTTTCCGATCATTTTCACGAGTTTATGAAACAAATTTCTCATTCTTGAAACAAATTTAATCTTTTTTACAACGAAAATACTATAAAAACTTTAAAAATTGTCACTATACAAAAGTGCTAAACTAAATCTCCAAGAAAACACAATTTTGAAAAAAAAAAATCTTTTTCTTATAATAAAAAAAAACTGGTTTCAAAATCTCCTAAGAGTTATCTAATCTTGTTTAACGTTATGTAAATTTTTGCAAAGAGATTGAGACCGTCATCTGGGGCGAATCGGGACACATGGAGCGAGTTGGGACAACTGTTTTAGCCTTGTTACTGCACAATAATTGGAAATTTTTGATTGGTTTCGGATAGAACAGATACAGATTAACAAAAATAGTGCATCGATTTCCAAATGTTAAGCTTTTAAGTGCACTCAAAACTGCTGTCCCTATTGAGACTTAAGTCCCGATTCACCCCAGATGACAGTACTTGGAAAAATATAAAACCTCTTATTAAATTTTGGAACGAAAAGTGGAACTCTCTAGTTAAAAATTCGAATTAAAAATAATATCTTGAATTTTCAATATAGACTAAAAGCCGTTTCAAAAAATGCTGAAGCTTCAAGCATGCATACAAATTCCGCTAAATTTCTTCATTTTTTACATAGTTTAAATTCAATTTGTTTTCCATCTACCAAAGCCACCGATCCATAAATTGCTCCTCGCTGAAAGCTTCGAGCGTCATCGATTTGGTCATATTCCATCAGTTTCTCCCCGAGGAGCTGCTTCTGCTACTAAAGGCACCACCCATATCTACTGCACTGCACTCAAATTATGATTCGTATGCAAATGGTGCATTCAACCGGCAACAGAAGCAACAGCGACGGCAGTGCTGCCAGCATGCACCGTTGCCATTGTCCATCGATCGCAAGCGCAAATAAATATTCAATGTTTCGGAATTGTCGCATATCAAATATTGAAGTGCTGCTGCTGCTGGGTATTCTAGTTTGCTTCATAAGCCAGCTTGTTGAGCTTCAGGCTGTTACTGTTTAGAATTTGAAATTAATGTTGAAAAAAAAACTCTTGTTAAAAAACCTGTCCGAATGTCTCAACTTGAGCAAACTTAGAAAGGACCTTCCCGGAAAATGTTTTAAATCCACCGCCCTAGATACGGCGAAGAAAATGGTAATTTATTTTCTCATGCGGGCTCATTATGCAGCGCTCTTTTTATGAGTGTTCGCTCGTAAATTTAGATGAAAACAGGAGGCCTTTTCTTCACCAGGGCCAGAAACGGCCCATCGTTGCTCCTCACCGGTACAGTGTTCCAGAAACTGGTCCAACCTCGCTTATTTTTTCTCTGAAAAATGGGTAATTCTCCGCAAACTCAAACGAAACCAGATAAAGTTGCCCCGACCCTTCTTCGATTTGCGTAAAACTTTGTTCTAAGGGGAAATTTCTATCCCTGGTCACGAATCCGTCACTTTTTTTTAATCGATATTTAGTGACGGAGGTTCGGTACGATGCCTTCCATTTTTTTAAATTAAAAAATATGTATTTTTCAATAATTTGCAGCCAGGACTGGTGATGGTTTGGAAATTCGGAAGGGATTTTTTGTTGATAAATTGGACGTTCGATTTGATGTACTCAAAATTCCGATCAATCCAAAAAGGTTTTTTTTTTTCATTAAGAACAAAAAATTTCATTTTAAAATTTTGTGCTTTTTCTCACTTTGCAGGGTTATTTTTTGGAGTGTAACAATGTTTTACAGATTTGTAGAGCAGATTAAGGGGTTACATACTTGTAAATCGGCGAAAAAGTGAGAGGTTGGTTTGGGCACACACTTAAACTTTTATAAAATGTTCAGGGCATTGAAATATACATTTTCGTCTGTTAACAAAACAAATTTGAAGACATATGGTTGTATCATTGCCGAGATATAGCTATTTGAAGTCAGCAGTTTCAAAAAACGGGTGCCTCGATATCTCAACACTGCTTTTCAAATCGATTCAAAATTTTGATGAGGACTCGTTAAACTGATTCCGTGTGCATGACGAGGCCCGATTTCCAAAAAGTTTATTTAAAAAAAAAGATAAAAATATTTTTATGCTCTTAAGTAAAAAAATCGGCAGCTTTTGATTTTTGTATTTTTTTTCAAAAGCAAAATTCAACAATCGGGCATCGTCATGCACACGGGATATGTCTTGAGAGTCTTCACGTCAAATTTCAGCCAATTTGGTCCATTCCATCTCGAGATATCGTGGCACCAATATATCGAATCGGTGTTTAGAGGAAAACGCTCGAAAAGATTGTCAGTTTGCTTTGCGCACGGCAAAATTTTGAACTGAAATCGACTTTTACTCAGTTGAATCATGAAATATCTTCATGAATCTTTCAGGAGTGATTGGAAATCATCTTTTGCAAGGTTTTGTAAATTTTCGGAAATGTGGAATATTTAGATTTTCTACATGTATGTAATCCCTTAAAGCGCTTTAGATGCAAATTACAGTATCTGAGGAAAAACAATTTGAGGACTGAAAATAAACCTAACACCCAATAGGTCGTATGAAACTTAAAAAATCTCGTTTTGACCTATCTGGATCAGACAGTCTTAAAATTGTTGGTTTCATCAATACTAAGACAAAACTTTTGATGCTTAAAAATGTGTACATTTTAGTTTTATTTTCACAACTTTTCGCTTGTGCTTATTCTTATATCTAAAAAGCTGTACATTAGGATTTTTTTTTCGATATAAAAAAACTAATTAATTTTAATTTGTGTTGAACAGAGAAAAAAATGTTTGTTGCAACGAGGATCTACGATGTTTTGATAAAAATAATTCTTGTGTTAAAAATTGTCCTTTCAATAAAAAAAAATTATTCAAAATTTTGGAATCAAGACTAACATTTCAAATGAGCGTAATATTGAATGTTTTGCACTTTTGAAATGTTTTTAAATGTTGTTCAACATTGAAAATTGGAACATTAGTTGCAGAGTAGCGTGGTTCACGGATATATGAAAAAGACAACATTGTTTAATTAAGAGTTCATCGACTGGAATTTCCATGCTCTATGGCCCCAGAAGCTAGCCTGAAAATTTCAGCGCATTTGGTTAAGGTTTAATCACAGTGTAATTTCGACAAATTTACTTTACTTATTTTTCAATTTTTTACTCTTTCTCTTTAAAAGTTTTCCTATACCAGATGAAATTTTCTCAAGTTAGAGTTTTCTTATAGGTTTTGATTTAGAAAACAACTTTGTATAACATCGCCAAACGCTAGGAATTAATCCCGGAAAGATACAGATAAATTTTTAGAGCACGTTATAATTTTCATCCATACTCCAAAAAATATCCTGTATCTTTTCGGGATCAATTCCTAGCGTTTTGCGATGTTCTACAAAACCTCTAATTAACTTAAGAATAGGAAAAGTTGATAGGGGTTTGAGAAACTTGCTCTAAGAAGAGGTCAAAAGTGAAAATGCCTCATAGTAATTTTTTTGAAGTTTCATACCAACTTCAGGTCAATGGTGGAAGCACTAACCTTAACCAAGTGCGCTCAAAATTTCAGGCTTCTGGGGCCATATTGCTTGAAAATTCCGGTCGATGCGCTCGATATTAAACAATTTTGTCGTTTTCATGTATGAATGACCCACGCAATTGCTGAGATATTGGCATTAGACAATACAGTTAAACCTCGCTTAGTGCGCAGGCGTTACGCTTTGTATTTCTTCGAATACTCTAAAACGACATAATATTTTTGCAAACTATTTGAAGTTAATTGTAGATTGGAACAAGACGAACAAATTGCTTCAAAAAGATTGCAATTTTTTTTTTAGAGTAATCGAAGAAATACAAAACGTAACGCCTGCGCACTATGCGTGGTTCAACTGTACCCTGACCAAAACAAGAGTAGGTTATTATGTTACAGACATAACCATTATGACAGAGATCATTGTTAAGTACAGTTCGTTTAAGAAAAATAAAATCATCAATATTATATGCAGATTGTAATGTCTGTCTGCATGTTTTCTTATGGCCTAAATAAATGTTTATTTAATGTCGTTGACTGGTTCAAATTCTTTTAAAAATTCAAAGCCAAAACTACCTTTGATAAATTTACGACTCCTGCTGAAAAAAAAACTTATTATACAATTTAGCAATTTTTATTTCTTTTTAATGTTCGTGCTCGTTGATTTTTGTTGCTGCCTTAGTGAAAAATCAACTTATTTGATATAAGTAAATCTTTCCCTGTTCCTGAGTGGAACACCCTTGAAGAGTATCGGGGCCGGTATTTACAAAGCGGATTCAGTGACAGTTTATTATTCAACTAAATGTTAACATGTTAAGGTTGATGTTAACATTCCATAGGTTGTCTTACTAAGGTGTCTTGATAAGGTCCAGTTTGTGACGATACACTACCTTTCCTTTACTTAGCAATCAAATCCAGAAGGGAAAAGATCACCAGTTGTGTTGGTCCGAGCTTATTTGATATGTTCTATCAAAATGTAACATATTTATTAACAATACTTATATAACTTCTCCACAAATGACTCATCCCAAGTTTTTCCATTACATTGCTCTAACGGTAACAATATGCCATCGTGCCTTCTTCATTGCCACCATCGCGATCAAAGCCATAAAAACCGTTGATGGCATCCTTCAGCACCCAACCCCCAATCTTCACCGTTAGCTCCACGAGGTGATCCTTGTGGTTGACCTTTGGCGGGACAGAAAAGCCACAGAGCCATGCTGAGAAAATGCATTTTGTCTATCGCTTGCTGGTTCAACTTCCCCCTGTCTCCCCCTCTCTGACCATGGTAGATTTTCCACGAAAAAAGAAGGTTAGTTTTTTATTCGATTACCCATCACAAGTTAATAACCCTTTGGCCTTCCCCCCACCTTCGTACGACTTTTGAACACGTGGGTGGATGGCAACACCGCAAAAGGTCGTCGTAAGTCATTAAGGCACGGGGAACTTTATATTTTCCGCACACGTGCGATGATGGTGGTGCATTTTTATCATCTTTGTGGGACGCAGAAGACCTGAAAACTTAACGCCCCACCCGATCGTAACTTGTCGTGATGAACGGGGTCGAAATCTATAAAAGGTTGGAAAATTATGATATAAAATGAGGCTGAGGTCCCAGGAAGGAGCAACAGTTTCGCCCCCTGGGAGGTGGCCATGGTCGAGATATTTTAATCACAATAAATTTGGCTACACCTGACTGAACGCATCTCGAGGTTGGCAAAGGAACTGGGGCGAATCGAGTGGAGCCCAGGGAACAGTTGCTAGGGGAAGAAGGGTTGGGATATGAAGTCACTCCTTATGATATGAGGAATTTTTCTCAAGGGGAAGGAAAGCTCATCTATCTAGTGGTTGGTGATAGACTATCGGTTAGAAAGTTAATCAAACGACTTTCTGTTCTTATCAGCAAAGGTCATGTAAGCGAAAATCGTCTTTTTTTGCCTTCCTCACTGAGGTAAGGCTATAATCCTGCTCTAAAACTGAACTTTTTATCCAAAGCTCGAAGACCCACCTTCATGTGTACATATCGACTCAGAATCGAAAACTGAACAAATGTCTATGTGTGTGTATGTGTGTGTGATAGAGCATCCAATTTTCCGTCCCGGGAAAAAAATTCCCGGGAATTCCCGGGATTTCCCGAAAAAAAATATTTCCCGTTTCCCGGGAAATTTGTAAATTTCCCGGGGAATTCCCGAAATTCAAGCGGAAGAATAGGTTTTCTTAAATTTTTGGAACTATTTTTTTAAAATGCTCTGAGAAAATAATAAATGAACAAACATGATTTTGTTCAATTAAATGTATTGTTTGGTTTATGTATAATTAATCAGATTATCAGAAATAATGATATCAGAATTATTTCTGATAATATTAAATTTGAAGCAACTGGGACTAGATCTTGCTTAAAGAGTATTAAATTATTACAATTAGGTAAGCTTTTAACAGATTGATATTATTTTATCAAAACAATATTAACTCCTTACCTCCAAATTAAAATTGAGATTTTTTTACGTTTTTGTTTACCAAGATCAAATGAGATGAAAATCGAATTTGTGCAAAAAATTTATTCAATTGGTTGAATACCTAGTACTAAAGAGATTACAATTTGAACTTAAAAGAATTATGGATTACTGGTGCAACTACAGGTGTTAGAGGGTTAAATGTGAAAAAATAATTGCATAATTTAATTGCATAATTTAAGTCATGTTGCATAATAATACAAAAAATTCATTGAACAATTACTTTCTATTGTTTGTTCTCAAAAATTGCAAAAATATATTCAAAGCTTGCTTCAAATATTTGAAAACATTGAGTTGTTTAGAGTAAAACCAACACTAAAAAGCTTTACAATTTGTTCCACCATTTTTGAGGCAAGTTTAAAAGGAATTTTATGATTGTGGATTATGGATTCATTTTACTCACAGTTTAAACATAAAAACAAATTCATACAAAATATTTCTCATCAAAAATTACCAAAATACATTTTCTTGTATTTGAATGATTTTTAACATGCAGTCAAGCTGTTAATTGATCTTCACACTTATTTAAACCATTAATGTTGATGTCCTATACAATTTTGTTGCAAAATATTAATTAAAACCAAGATCACAACAATTTTCAATAAATTTAAAATTTCCCGGGAATTCCCGGGATTTCCCGGGAAATTGGCTAAAAATTTCCCGTTTCCCGGGAATTTTGAAACCCCGGGAAATTGGACGCTCTAGTGTGTGTGTATGTGTGTGTGTATGTATGTATGTGTCAAAATTCTTGCCAAGTTTTCTCAGCACTGGATGAACCGATTTTGATCAAACCAGTTGCATTCGACTTGGTTTAGGGTCCCATAGATCGCTATTGAATTGTTTGAAGTTTCGATAAGTAGTTCAAAAGTTATGTATAAAAATGTATTTTCACATATATCCGGATCTCACTTAAATGTATGTAAGTGATGTCCGGATCCATCATTCAACCCATCGTTGGTTAGGTAATTGAAAGACCTTTCCAACGAGTCCAAAACATTGAAGATCTGGCAACCCTGTCTTGAGTTATGACCACTTAAGTGATATTTATGTACCTTTTTGAAGCCGGATCTCACTTAAATGTATGTAAGTGATGTCCGGATCCATAATTCAACCCATCGTTGGTTAAGTAATTGAAAGACCTTTCCAACTAGTCCAAAATATTGAAGATCTGGCAACCCTGTTTTGAGGTATGACCACTTAAGTGATATTTATGTATCTTTTCAAAGCCGGATCTCACTTAAATGTATGTAAGTGATGTCCGGATCCATCATTCAACCCATCGTTGGTTAGGTAATTGAAAGACCTTTCCAACGAGTCCAAAACATTGAAGATCTGGCAACCCTGTCTTGAGTTATGACCACTTAAGTGATATTTATGTACCTTTTTGAAGCCGGATCTCACTTAAATGTATGTAAGTGATGTCCGGATCCATCATTCAACCCATCGTTGGTTAGGTAATTGAAAGACCTTTCCAACGAGTCCAAAACATTGAAGATCTGGCAACCCTGTCTTGAGTTATGACCACTTAAGTGATATTTATGTACCTTTTTGAAGCCGGATCTCACTTAAATGTATGTAAGTGATGTCCGGATCCATAATTCAACCCATCGTTGGTTAAGTAATTGAAAGACCTTTCCAACGAGTCCAAAATATTGAAGATCTGGCAACCCTGTTTTGAGGTATGACCACTTAAGTGATATTTATGTACCTTTTCAAAGCCGGATCTCACTTAAATGTATGTAAGTGATGTCCGGATCCATCATTCAACCCATCGTTGGTTAGGTAATTGAAAGACCTTTCCAACGAGTCCAAAACATTGAAGATCTGGCAACCCTGTCTTGAGTTATGACCACTTAAGTGATATTTATTTTCCCTTTTCGAAGCCGAATCTCACTTAAATGTATGTCAGTGATGTCCGAATCTATCATCCAACCCATCTTTGGTTAGGTAATTGAAAGATCATTCCATCGAGTCCAAAACATTGAAGATCTGGCAACCCTATCTCGAGTTATTACCACTTAAGTTATATATGTATTTTTTTCTGGATCTAAAAAAATAGCTGAAATTTGTGTCCAAACCAGACTTGCATCGGCACTATGAGCTCGGATGCATGTCTGGTCCAAACCACTCAGTGAGGAAGGCATCAACCACATAGGTGGATTAAGTTAGTTTTTCTCAAGCAACTAATGTTGACTTGTATGTACGACTCTTGCTAAAAAATTAATCATTTTGTCACTTGTTGCATGAACTTCTATATTCAGAATTACCTCATCATCACTTAGCCAGCTCCAACAAATATCTCAAAGTGGATTACTCACAACCCATTCTCGGCAGCTCTCAAAATCTCGATAATCAAACGAGACCCATCCCGTTCTCCGCATCGTCACTCTTTCACACTTGAGAAAACATTTTGGAACCAGAACTTTCCTTCAAATGCTCCTAATAACCATGGAGGATACGGTATATCTTCCTAAGGGACCTTCCGTTTTTCGGGGGAATGACTCCCCGCTTTCCTTTTGACGTCTTTATGAAAGTGGGGGCGATAAATAATTAATAAGAATGATGGACTCATTTGTCCGAAAGGATTTTCCTCTGGATAAACAAACACTTTGGTTTCGGCATTTAGGTCCTTTGGGGGATGACTTTCAAAGGGGTTTGTTGGTTTATTTATGGTGATAGTTTTGGCTCGCTAACGAGTCAATCTAACGGTAACGGAGTCGTTCAAGAAGTTCGCTGAAGACTGTGAAAATTGCTTTGATTGAAGGGGGAATGCTCAGTTCCGAACAACATCTAAAGCTTTCCGCAAATTGGTTTCACAACCTGTGATCGAACATGGCCCTTAAATTAGCATTCCTGATGGGCGGGGAGAGGCGAAGGGAAGGCACAAATTTAGCACATGTAAATTTCTGGCCTCGGAGTAAATCCGAGCCAAATCCAATCAGCCTGGCCGGAAAGTTTGGTCACGATCAGAAAACCCACGCCAGAGGCCACATATTTGCCAAATCAAAACAGCAGCAGGTTCATTAAATTTTCATTCGGACCACGTTCGGGAAACCCCCTGCTGGGTTTCTGACCAGTCTCCCAGGGAATGACTTTTGGTGTTTCTCTCGCTCTCTAATTTCGAATGGCTTCGTCCGATAAACCGAACTCGTGCCGAGCAAGTCCGCAGCTAATCCTATGAAATTTTAATCAAACGGATTTTTTTGTTCGGCCTCGATGTCGTCCGGAACCAATAATCCGATGGTGAAACCGTAGTTTTGCTGGTCACCAGGCCAGATGTCCTCAAATGTCTAAAGAAAAAAAAAGAGGTCGAAAAAAAATGGGTGGAATAATCTCATTTTCACTATTTTACTGTGGACGCACACATGAGCAGCTTCGTCCGGTTTTTTGCAATTTGGGAAAGTTTTTCTATTTCAAACACGGCATTACTTTTGTGGGGAGGATGACGCAAATTTCCAAAGAAACCCTATAAAATGTAGTGTTCCGGAAGTCGTGGGATAGAGCGGTGTTCGGCGGAAAGGATTAAATTAGTTTTTGTGGACAATAGTGCTCAGCATCGGGTTTTATTTATTTATTTTTTGACGAATTTTTGACATTGTTATAGAAAAAGTAAAAAGTTCGACGGCCTGTAACATGGTTTCGTAGTCATGAACATAAACTCAAAAAATCGTACAAAAAAATACATTACATTATTTTTTCCATTAAAATTTATAACTGAGTTCTGGGGATTATTAAATCAAGACCAAATTGTCGCCCCCACACAAATTTATTTATCTTTATTGAAATCTCAATGTGTAGCTCGTGGATACATCTTCTTCCACATACTTTCAAATTTCCTCAAATTAACAAGAATACATTAAAATTTGTTCAAACATTTTTAGAAATTCCCGCAAATATCATTTTTTTATGTCCAGCTTACCTTAATTTTTTATTTGCTTTTTTAGTTTTGACAATATCTCAAAAAAATCGTACAAAAACAGCCTAAAATTGCACAAAAAACTCAACCATGTTACTACTACGTCGCCGTCGTGCTAACTTGTCACACGTGCATTTTGGGCCAAATTGAGTTAGGAATGCCATTTTGTGCAGCTAACAATGCCTCACCTTTTGACCTTCACAGATCCCCGAAATTCGATTTCAATCCTGAAATATTCAATAACAACCAAAAAAGCTCCGCGGATTTTTGTCACTATTCATTGTCGTGATCGGGGACTTTCTTTTATAATAAAAACACAGATATTTTGCAATTAACAAACAACACGTCTTATTCCACACAAATTAACCACAAAACTGATTTGACAATCTTCATTCTCTCTTTCGCCGGCCGCGCGCATCTCGTTGTTTTCTCGCTCGGTGTTCTCTCTCGCAGCTCGCTAGCGCGCTCCGCACTTAATCCGCAATCTGTCAGCCAACAAGACAATATTCATGAAGGTGCGCACTTTTTGTTGCGCTCTAAACTCTTATTTATGAATTATATCAATCTTATAATAAATACTCATTTAATAATTTATTACATATTCAATCCTGCAACCCATAATCCCTACATTCATATGAAAGAAGTTTCAATCTTGTCGTGCTATCTTGTCACTCCCTGAAAATTGATATAAGTGCGACAACTGGCCAAAGGGATTTCAGGTAAGAACGCGTTTGACGAATGTACATTGTACAACTTCAACCAAACTTCGAGACAATGCACGGAATGGTCAGCCAAACAAAACGGGTTTGTTATTGTTTACATTGCGTGCTCTAGTTTTTGTTTATTCAAGGT
Organism: Culex pipiens pallens; assembly: GCF_016801865.2. Lineage (NCBI taxonomy): Eukaryota > Metazoa > Arthropoda > Insecta > Diptera > Culicidae > Culex > Culex pipiens. Next base: position 144,750,151 of record NC_068938.1, on the reverse strand, counting down.
CAAACATTAAAACGCGTTTTTCGTGGAACGTCGAAATGGCGGGTGCGACAAGATAGCACGACAGCGTCGACTAGTTCTCACAAATTGAAACTAACTATTGCAAGTTCTCACGAATTTCCACATTCCACACAAATAAACACCTATACCCTCAAATTCCAATAATTTCAAAACCATTCCAACAAATTCTCAACAAAGTTCCCTCAAATTCACAATAATTTAAACATGTCCTGAAAGTTTCAACAAAGTATGGTAAGTTTCCACAAATTATCGCAAGGTCCGGCAAATTCCCAGAAATTCACACAAATTAACACATATTCTTGAAAATTTGTAAAATATTTCTGCAAATGCGGAACAACATTCAGCTTGTGGAGCGAGGTTTTTGGAAAAAATCCCATATTCTGGGCACCATATTGGCCATTGAATCCTAAAAATTCTCAATAATTCCCACAAATTTTAAAAAAAATTGAATAGAAATAAAAAAAAATCAAAAATATCCACAATTTCCTAAAAATTTTAAATCTTTTTTATGGAGTACCGACAAATAAAAACAAATTTCTCATAAAATTTTATTATTTGGAGAAGAATTTAACGGTTTTCTATTTATCATTTCAATAAAGATTTTTAAATAAGCAGATGAAATTTTTGATTAAATTAAATAATTTCAAAGTCAGAAAAATTCTCGCTTTATTTTCAAAACATTAAAGTTTCCATGAGATGCATGTTAATATTACAATTATCCAACAGTTCTAAAACCTAAGAGTTTATGGAAAGAATTTTCTGTCTAGTTTCATAGATATATCTGATTCCAAACTGTGATACATTAATAAAATTAATGAAAGTCTATGAATCGCTCAATTTGTTTTAGATAATAAGTTCTAAATCATATCAAATCAAATAGATGATTTATTCAGAAGAAATAAAGGAAAATTAGATTGGAAATTTACACCTGAAATATGTGTGACAATCTCTTATATGATACAAATATTTTGTTATTGTGCTTCATACGTTCCCCCACATAGACACAAATTCCTATTATTTCAGAAATTTCCAAGAAAATTAACCCCATTTGAAAAAACCACATAAATTTCATTTATTCTCAAAATCCCTTACTCAAAACACTTAATTATGTATGGTTTCGTTTGAGCAATCTGCCAAAATGTATGGACTTTCGTAATTTTTTGTTTTCGTGGATCAAACTTACTTTTGCCGAGGTATTTAAAAACGTGGGTTTTATAGAAAACCTAGATGTATGGGTATCAAAAGATCGGAAATTGTATGCCCTTTCCGATGCCACATAGGTTGACTTGTGAATCGTGGACCGGTTCGCATGCCGGCGGATTTTCCGACGACGTAATTCCGGGTTGGTACGAAATTCCAACGAAAAATCAATTCTATTGATACATAGACCCCTAAAATGGTGTTATACCAACTCCAAAATGTTTATGTAGCAATTCTATGTTAATATTTTGACATTTAGCTAAAAATTATTCTTATACCAACTCCAAAATGTTTATGTAGCAATTCTATGTTAATATTTTGACATTTAGTTGAATTAAAAGTTTGCAAAATTAAGTTTAGATATGTTTTATATAGAAAATCCAGAGTTATGAAAACTTTTATACTATGTAGTTAGTAAACTTTATATTCAATCCAAATTAAAATTCAACTTAACTTTATTTGTGTTTATTTTTTAAAAGGTGTACAAACACCTTTGGTGCACCTTTTATGATTTTTGTAATAGTATTTGTTATATAACTTTTTATAGAAATCATCTATTCAGTAGCATTTTGTAGCAATATGTTCGGCATTTTCTGAACAAAACGTAGTACTAGGTTTCTGTCAAACTTTAAATTGTTTACATGTTTTATCACAATATGTGCATAGTGCCCAACGGGTGTAAATAATTTTATATACTGTACATGTTTTTAAATACAAATTCAAACAAATTTTTAATTTAAAGCCTTTTTTAAATTCACTCACAAAATTCTACAAATTTACATAAAAATTTCCACAAATACCAACAAATTTAAAAAAAATCCCAATAAATCCCTCAAGATTTCACAAATTTCTACAAATGTACACAAATCAGAAAAGTGTTGAAGTTAAATTTGGCATGAAATTTGACAATCGATTGCGACGCTTGGGAAGTAGTGTTCGCAAGCGTGACAAAGTGTGACAAGTGAGAGAGGGGGGATCAATGAGAGGGGAAAATGTGTTTTAAAATGCATTGTACACTAGTTCAGTTGTTTTGCTATCATTATTTTTCAAAAAATGTAAGATTTGACGAAAACTAAAAGTAAACATTGACAATTTTCACAACAGTGACAAAATCAACCCAAAAATGTTGAAAATTATTTTAATTGCAGGGGAATGCATTTTAAATTGAATTCAGCTGATTGAACTTCAATTTCATCGGGACTGGCAACACCAGCCAGCAACAGTCAACTGTTCGGAGCTCCTCAAACTTTTCGATTTTTTCGCCGTAATTAACAGTTTTTACCCGCGAGTTTGCTGCTCCAGCATGCCAAGGGCCGGCCGTGGCCGTGGCAGTTCGAGTGCGGCCTCGAAAAACCTGCGAAGTTCATCTACCGGTAGAGTGCAGAAAGGTAAACACACCAACGCCGCATCGACCGCCATCGCGCACGGGAGCGTGCCCAGTGACGTCACCGATCCATCGTTTTTACACGTGTCATACCGTCCACGTGAGTACCCAGTACGGACGAGACAATCGACCCGGGCATCCGGAAGCACTTCCGGCCAGCAGCAGCAGTCCACCAGCACTACGACAACAACCACTTCCAACGTTCCCACCAGCAACGAATTTGAGATGCTGAGTGGAGAAGAAAACAACACCGCCAGTGACAGCAGCAGTGCTAGCGACGACGATGACGATGATGAACTTGCGCGCAAGCAAGAAAAGAAGAAAAAATGCAACTCTCCGAAGGAACGACATCCACCTCCAATTTTTGTTTTGGATACATTGGCGGACGATATTGACGAGTTGCTTGAGGGACTCCAATATTGTCTGAAAATTAGTAAAACATCAGTGCAAGTTATTACGCACAATAAACAGAATTTCGACCTGGTGGTGAAGAAGTTGCGAAACTTCAAATTCTTCACATTTGATCCCGCAGAGAAGGTCCCAGTGAAGATCGTCCTTCAGGGATATCCGGACCGCCCGATCTCCGACCTGGAAGAACACCTGTCGGGCATCAAGGTTAAGCCTCGAGAGGTTAAGGTGCTCTCGAAATCGACAACGGTGACAGGTACGTACACATTGTACCTCCTGTACTTCGATCGTGGGTCCGTCAAAATACAGGATCTACGGCGGATCAAAGCACTGGACGGCTTCTTCGTGACGTGGCGATTCTACACGAAGAATCCGACCGACGCAGCGCAATGCCACCGCTGTCAAAAATTCGGACACGGTTCAAGAAACTGTAATCTTCCGCCCCGGTGCGTAAAGTGCGGTGAGACCCACTTCACCGAAAGGTGCAATCTCCCGCGGAAAGACCAGCTGGGGGAAAACGCCCAGCAGCACAAAGCGCGCGTCAAGTGTGCGAACTGTGGTGGAAACCACACGGCGAATTTCCGTGGCTGTGCCGCGCGGAAAAAGTACCTCGAGGAGCAGGACAAGAAGAAGAAAGCGCCAGCGTCCCGCCAACCTCCAAAGACTTCGAGCACGAACGCTGCAGCAGCTGGCGGCGGAGCGGTTCCATCGACCAACCCAGCGTTCCCTCCCGGTTGGGGAGGTTCGTACGCTAGAGTAGCCACTTCTGGGAGCGGTACTCCACCGGGACAAGCAGACGTTAAAGGAGATGACCTCTTCACGCTTCCCGAATTTTTCGCTCTTGCTGGAGAGATGCACACGCGCTTTCGTGCCTGCCGGAACAAGGCAGAACAATTCCAAGCTCTTAGTGAGCTGATGATGAAGTATATCTACAACGGATAAGCTGCCTTGTGCAGCGAAGTTTTTCGACGTCAAAAGACAAAACAAACTGTGATCTAGTTATAAGCTTTTCTATTTTAACCTTTTCCTTAGCAAATTTCGAAGGTTTTTTTTTTAATAATTTTTCCTTCTGTTGGCAAATCCATTGTTAGAATATCCAATTACATCAAAATGAACTATGGTACAAATCATAGTTGAAAGGTACTCCAAAACTCTATTAGGTTATAAGAATTACGAAATTGTGAATTGATTATTTACTAATAAAAACTAATTGAATTGAATTGAACTTCAATTTCCATTGAAATTTTGAAGTTTTTTGCCCCTTGATTTTTCAGGCCAACTTTGAAAGAGGGGAGACAAAAACTTTAAATAAAATTTGTACCAGCCTTATTAGTCAAAATAAGTTGCCATTTTGGCTTGAGTGTGCTTTGATTTTATGATACAATTAAAATGTATTTGGGTAATTCTCTACCAACTCACACGAAATCGGGAAAAGTTGCCCCGACCCCTCTTCGATTTGCGTGAAACTTTGTCCTAAGGGGTAACTTTTGTCCCTGATCACGAATCCGAGGTCCGTTTTTTGATATCTCGTGACGGAGGGGCGGTACGACCCCTTCCATTTTTGAACATGCGAAAAAAGAGGTGTTTTTCAATAATTTGCTGCCTGAAACGGTGATGAGATAGAAATTTGGTGTCAAAGGGACTTTTATGTAAAATTAGACGCCCAATTTGATGGCGTACTCAGAATTCCGAAAAAACGTATTTTTCATTGAAAAAAACACTAAAAATGTTTTAAAAATTCTCCCATTTTCCGTTACTCGACTGTAAAAATTTTTGGAACATGTCATTTTATGGGAAATTTAATGTACTTTTCAAATCTACATTGTCCCAGAAGGGTCATTTTTCATTCAGAACAAAATTTTTCATTTTAAAATTTCGTGTTTTTTCTAACTTTGCAGGGTTATTTTTTAGAGTGTAACAATTTTCTACAAAGTTGTAGAGCAGACAATTACAAAAATTTTGATATATAGACATAAGGGGTTTGCTTATAAACATCACAAGTCATCGCGATTTTACGAAAAAAAGTTTTGAAAAAGTTACTTTTTGCGTTTCTCTTTGTTTCGTCGTCCGTGTCTGTCGCGGGTGACCATGAACGGCCATGATCGATGACGACCAACTTTTTCAAAACTTTTTTTCGTAAAATCGCGATAACTCGTGATGTTTATAAGCAAACCCCTTATGTCTATATATCAAAATTTTTGTAATTGTCTGCTCTACAACTTTGTAGAACATTGTTACACTCTAAAAAATAACCCTGCAAAGTTAGAAAAAACACGAAATTTTAAAATGAAAAATTTTGTTCTAAATGAAAAAATTACCCTTCTGGAACAATGTAGATTCGAAAAGTACATTAAATTTCCCATAAAATGACATGTTCCAAAAATTTTTACAGTCGAGTAACGGAAAATGGGAGAATTTTTAAAAAAATTTTAGTGTTTTTTTCGATGAAAAATACGTTTTTTCGGAATTCTGAGTACGCCATCAAATCGGGCGTCTAATTTTACATAAAAGTCCTTTTGACACCAAATTTCTATCTCATCACCGTTTCAGGCTGCAAATTATTGAAAAACACCTCTTTTTTCGCATGTTCAAAAATGGAAGGGGTCGTACCGCCCCTCCGTCACGAGATATCAAAAAACGGACCTCGGATTCGTGATCAGGGACAAAAGTTACCCCTTAGGACAAAGTTTCACGCAAATCGAAGAGGGGTCGGGGCAACTGCTGTGTGAGTTGGCGGAGAATTACCCATTTTCTTTTCAAGAATTTTACATTGAAGTTCCTCAAGGTTTCTAGTTACATTTTGTACGCAAGAGTCGATAAATTTCGTTGCTCATAATACCTCATTACTTATAACACGCTGACCTTCAACAACTCACAAATGATTTGATCAAATGTGATCAATTAATAAAGAAACACTCTGCGTGATTAAATAAATGTTTCAATGCAGTAAGTTGATTGGAAAAGGTGTTAGGAATAAATTATAGATTTTTTGCTTTTTTCTTGATTAGGTTTCCAATATTTGTCAGAAAATTTTACTTTTGATTGTTTAAAAGAAAATCTTTAGTAAAAGTATATCATGATATAATTTGGATAGATATAATTGCACTTTTAAAAAGTCAATACATATTCTGTCTAGGAATTCTGTCCAACTCCCAATTGTCCCCACGTGACTAGAGCCACACACTGCCCAGAGATATCGATTCGTGTGCGGTGGTGGCTCCTGGGCTCGACGTACCGTGACAAGTATTTATGATTGGCAATAAAAATAAATGGAATGACCACTCTTTTTGGGTGGAGGGGTTTCGGCCTCGGAAGCCCCGGACTTTCATTGTCCCATTCGAGGTGGATATAGGAGGTGGGGTGGGGCTAGAGGCGTCCGTGAAAGCTCCGTTGTCCACCTCGTTTTCTCTCATTCAGCAGCAAAGCTCTAGAGTCCTCAAAGTGTTATTAGTCAGTTAGGTGTGCACAGGTTGAAAAAACGGATTTTTTTATATTTTGTTTATAAGTTTTGGTCGCAAATATGGAACATTTAATCAATTTCAAAAAATTTACGAAAAATTTTTGAATATTCTTTTTTTTTACTGTGTTACAGACTGAGGGTGCCGAAATAAATAAACGTATTAATTTTCAAGCCTGACTAGGCTCGGACCACGGAACCGGTCAAAGGCTCTGAATAGCCACACCGAATCATCGCCGGGAAATGGCCAATTCTGGGAGGTGGTGGCGGTAAGCCGCAGAACATTGCCCCGGGTGTTACTCGGAATGGCTTCCTTTGTCATCGGCCAGGCCATCGACAGAGAGAGAGTGTCCTTCTTTATTCTATTATCGGTATCAGCGCGCGCGCTGGATTGCCTAATGTGTCACGAAATTGGCCACCGGCTCCCCTGGGGGAAAAGCCACTCCGGCCGGAGGTCTTTCAAATTGGGGGTCTCATCTGGTGATTTACGAATCGGCGTCCGCGCCAAGTGATGGCGCAAAATGGTGAAAGTTGGAATGAATTGGCCTATTGAGGAAACTGGCACATTGATGGCATAATTGTGGTCGTTTTCTGAAGTGCGTTCTGAAGATATCGAAATTGTTTGGAAACCGATTAAGGGAAAGTATTCATCTTTTTATCGCTGTAGACTACATTTTTGGCGATGATAAAACGAAGTTCTTAGGTGCTTATTTTTTATTGATATTAAATCATGAATCTATGTTTGAACAGCAACGCCTCAAGCGGTGACCTTTGACTTCACTTAAAGACAAATCAACTAAATCCTCCAATTTCTCTCCCCCTTCACAGACCTCACCAGCTGCGGCATCCAGCAGAACCCGTCGATCGATGGCCATAAATCAGTGCCGCTGGAGCACCTGAGGGCGTACGTGGCCGCGGCCTCAACGTCGTCGGCCGGCGGTGGCTCGGCGGCCCAGCAACTCCAGCACCAGCATCACCAGTCGGACGGTCCCGGCATGGTGCCCCAGTCCACAGGGGTCGGCATCGGTTCCGTGAGCAAGTGGGAGGAACCGTACTTTGACGAAACGACGCCCCGGAACGTGACGGCCCTCGTCGGCAAGTCGGCGTACCTCAGCTGCCGGGTCAAGAACCTGGGCAATAAAACGGTAAGTCAGGGTGATGGAAGTTTGGTGGGGGGGATTGATTGATACTGAGGGGAGAGTGGTGGACATTGTGAGCGTTTGTTTATTGGGTGGTGATGAAGTGACTGCGAGATTTATTGGATTGCAGTGAGTTGAAGAGATTGAGAGTTATTGAACTTCATAGTATCAAAGGACATTGAAAGCCAATTGCTCTATTTAGAAAAAAAATGAGTTCTATAAATCAATTAAATTTTAATTAATTAATTAAATTAATTAATTATTTTTAAAACTACGTTATCGTAACACAATCACATGATGGTTGCTAGAAAATCAAATATAAATAAATATAGAGTTTTGTTTTGAAAAGATCCTATAAGCTATTGTGTTTCATATGTTTGTAGGACCTTTTAAAAAGACTTCAATCTAATTTTCGGTACTAAATAAATTAAAAATTCAGCAATTCCCCACGAAAACAGCATGATTTGAAAAAAAATTGTCCAATCGAGCCCAACATTTTTCTGCTAAAATCGGTTCAAATGGTGTGAAGATTTTTTGAAAAATGTGGTTTCTGCGAAAAACGAAGAAATTTGTAATTTTTCGGACCACCCTAACAAGACGTATGTCACCTTATTTGACAAAAAAAAATAATAGGTGTCTTATTATTTCGGCCAGGGAACCCCCAGAAAAATGTTGAGCCCGATCGGACATTTTTTAAATCATGCTGTTTTCGTTAAATTTGTTTAAAATCCTGCAATGCTTCAAATACTAGTAAATTTCAACATAACAATTTCTCTAGAGTGTTTCTACCTTTTTTCGAGACTTTTATTTTTTTAATTTGGATTATTTGAGAGAAACTGTGTTCTTTTCGCATTTCCTTCGTCAAAAGCAAATGTTTTTAATCATTTGTTTTCCATATAAGTCTCCATACATCATTGTGGGCTGGTCAAACAAAATGGGCATGTGAATTTTAGAAAATCTGTATCTTGAGAAGGGTTTTGTGAATCACTCATTCGGCAAAGTTGTGGCAAATAATACTGTTCAGAAAAATTATGTTCAGTTCAGACTCGATTATCTTAAAATTTCAAATGGCATATACCATGAAATGATGGTCTGTGGTCCAATAAACAAGTTAGTGAATCGTTTCGGCCTTTTAAAACCTTGTTTTCACTTTCCCGGTTATTTCGAAAAATACTGGTTTTTGCTTTACTTTTTTTCAATCCTTTCCCTCGATATTGAACACCAAAATTTCGTCATCTGTAAGGATACATGCATCTTGTAGGAAATTTTCCGCCGAAAAATTTTGTCTAAGCAATTTTGAAGTTTCATCAACTCTGAGCTGAGATATTCCAGTTTTTTTGAAGAAAGAATATTGATTTTTTGAAAATGTTGAAAGAAATCATCATTTGCCTACAATATTAAGGAAAACCTAAGCAAATCTGAGGTGAGGCTGTATTGCATCTAGTTTTAAACATAATTAGCTCCTTTCCATTTGAAATTTTTAGATTTTCCATTTTTCTGAGCAGATTTTGTGAAACTGTCGAAAAAACTGACTCTTTTTTCAAAAAAAAGCCCAGGGAACATAGTCGGGTTTTTTCCGAAAGGTTTCATGTATGAAAAAGTTTTTTCAAACATTACTATCTATCATTTGAGAACAGAGCACATTGATTTCCTCGACTTCGTGTTTTTTTTGGACACGCTAATAACTCAAAGTTGAATTCCTAAAATAAATATCTTCTTTTTTTTTGCAAAATTTAAAGGGACCAAAGTTTGAGATGTTGCAAAACGTGGTACCGGAGTTTTGAATTCAAATAAATGATTTGTGAAAAATATCGAAGATATTCTTAAAACCAGACGTGCAACGGCTCTCAATAACACTCCACCACATTTTAAGATTACCTACCTACGCAAGAAGGTAGAATTATTCTTTGCCCACAGAACAAAAAACAAGCTTTACTTAGAAGCATATAATTATAGTTTGTCGTAATACTATGTTGATAACTAACAAATTATTAGAGAAATAAAAAAAAAGCATTGAAGTGCTAAAAGTTTCATGAAATCTGGAGTTTTTTTTAAAGGCCCAATGAACCAAATTTCCAGTTTTTGCTTTTTGGGTGTTTTTGAAACTGCCTTGAGCCAGGGTATTAAAAAACACCCAAAAAGCAAAAACGGAAAATTTGGTTTATTGGACCTTTAAAAAAAACTACAGAAATCACACCTACAAAACAATATTTACAAAAATCTGATATTTTTCAAACTTTTCTAATTGGTCGAATAGAATTGTTGAGATACAGACTCTTGAAGGGTTAAATTAGTTAAAAGGTTTTTCTTACTATCGTCCCATTGGCCCTGCTTTTTCAAGCGACTTATGATTTTCAATACATGTCAAAAATTAACTCTTGTTAATTTATGTTTGCAAAAAAAAAAAGAACCAACCCTTACAAATGATGTTTAAAATGTTTTTTCGTTTCTGAAATTGAAATTTAGAGAATTTAAGTAGCTTACATAAACAAATTTAATTGGTTCACAATTAATTGAAATTCTTCGAATAAGATTAAAAAATTCTAAAATGCCGGATTTCAATATTCGTTAAATGTTTATTTAACAACTCAAAAGGTTAAATAATATTTTACTTAACGAACGTTTTTTTTCTAAACAGTTCTTTTTACTGGTTAAAGCGATTATTGAAGAAATCTTAAATCTTGAGGAAAAAAAACCTGTTTACTTTACTTTCAAACACGAAAAAGTGTTAAGAAAATTATTTTCGTTTGATATTTTGAAGTAATCTTACGGTTTCGAGCAACAAATTAAATGAATGTTTGTAAGTTCTTTGAGGTTTTTTATCCTTATTTAGCCAAATCTATTGTTTCCATGTTGTGGTTTATTCTTAGGATCACTGAAAATGAACATGAGACTGAACATGAGGTGCCCAAAATATGAGACTTTTTCAAAAACTTGCTCTGCAAGCTGAATCTTATTCTTCGAGCTCTTTCAGGACTCTTGACCAAATATGAGCAAAATCGGTCAACATTTACCCATTAATACGCGAAAGTGAAGTTTGCATGGAAAAAAAGAAAAAAAATGTATGCACGGTGCGCTACATACATCCGAATATTCCCAAAAGTGAGATTTGCATTAGACATTTTATGCTCTACAACTTTGTCGAACACATCAAAACTGTAAAAGTTGACTTTGAAAAGTTATTTGTGATTTGAAAAAGTCACACTCGGGTATCAGAAGGTTGATTTTCACCAAATTTGGTAATTTTTTTTCATTAATCATCTTGAAATTGGACAGATTTTCTAAAAGTTTCCTCTACAAAATCCTGTCAAATTATGGCCATTCCTAATGTTTGGAATATCGATTCTACGTCGGATATATTTTTTTAAATAAGTAATAACGGACATGTGACTGAGCCATATTTTAACAGTATCTTTTCGAAGATACATAAAATGAGCTTCAGAGTATATATCTTGCTAATTAAACGATGTTTGAAGTGTCGTTTGATCAATTCTAAAGAAAAGTCTCGTGAGAACCGATATCTGGAACATGGCCATAATTTGACACAAAGTTGACAAGGATACTTCTAGATTAAATTTTCAAAAGGTCCTATCTGCATAGGAAATCCATGACTCGTATGGTTGTTTTGAAAATTTACTTGAAACTTGACATGAGCTGTTTATGTAGACTCCAATCTCGCAGCCCTGGCTGCAAGGACTCCACAACTGAATAAGTTAATCCGAAATACGAGTATGCTAACTGATTATTTAGTTAAAAGAATTGAATGGAAAATATGTCAATGATTTGGAAGAATTTTCTTTGAAGGATTAATTTATTCAAGGTTTATTATTTGAAGAACATCTTACACAAATTCAGTAGAATTAACGCCACACCTTCTGCGTAGACCATAAACCATTCCAGTTTGCACACTAATTAACGAGGTTAATCCCCGGCCACGTGGCCTCGCTTGCTATCAATTGTCCGGAGTCTGTAATCGATCCGCTATTCAATACGGCGTTGGTCCATGAAATTTACCGACACGCACACGTCCAGCATGTCCAATTACGGGCGGCTCCCAATAGTCCATGGTGAGGAATTTGCTTCAATGGTTCAGAATTTGCATCGATGATGACGAGCTGGAACTGAGATTATTTGCGATAATTAATTTGCTTGAAACCTCTGCGACGAGGTGGGAGTGGCAGGGCTCCCCGAGGGAAATATGATTATGTCGCGTTTGATGTCTACATGTCAGAGATTTGCACCCTGTTAAGGGGAATCATCTTAGGGGACACAATGCAATGGTTCGGTGTGCACTTCAAAGTGACTGTTTGCATTTTGTGATATTTCCCGTGGGGACGGTAGTTCAAATTTCAAGCTGATCAATAATTTTGCAAACGAAACAAGCAACAGTATCATATCTGTTTGTATGGGTACTTATCGCGATTGATTCAAAGTTTAATTGCAGAATATTAATTTAATATCTAGGAAGATAATCATTATAAATTAGTAACATATCCAGACAAGAATACCACAATTCATGGAATTTCCGAACAACATTGTTGCCAAACATTTCCTCATCATCTGCTTAAGTGTGTTCACCAGGCAGAACACATCTATTATGCAAACACAGCCATATTATCTAATCATCACACAAACAATTGGATTCTCGAAATGAACGTTTGTTCTCTTGTTTGGCCCGAATCAAATCACGCGGAAGAGGGCGTATATCTTTTGTTAATCAATTAGGCACGCTCCGTATAATTAGTAAATACCAGTGTTGCCAAATGTTTATCATTTGCAAAAGTGCACACACACTAACCTAATCAGTGCGCTGTGAAATCGAGAATTCAGAAATCACATAAATTATGCTCATCATCTTCACGGGTGGAATTGTTGATCGATTCACTTTGCTAATTAATGAGCGTGGGTTTGGAGCAAGATGCGGAAACATTAAAGCATTCTCGATGAGCTCTTCCTTTGATCGGTATACTTCATAGAGAGTTTATTTTTCGGAAGCTGGATTAAAAGAAAAATGCCCCATTAAATGTGACTTATGACGAGGACGTTCCTTGGAACGAGCGGCTCTCCGGGATATTCCGGGGTTCATTTTGCGATTTTGCGAGGTTCAGGTGATAAATTGTCTCCGAAAAAAAAACACTGTCCCTTTGTGATGAGGATAAGATTTTTTTCCTCAACATTAAACTGGATTAAAGCATAATTTCGGAGGCCAACTGACCGTTTTATTCCCTCCGGAAGACCCTTCCGGTTTTAACGAAGTCACTCATTCAATGAAATAAATCTCGTCAGTTGCGTTGAAAAAAGAGGGATGTCATTGAAACCCACCTTTCCCTTCACCAACCAGACAGATTTAATAGGTCTCAGGAATTTACATCTACATAATACGATTGCATTGAAGAATTTGAAAAAGCTTTTTTGCAATTTCGTTGTGAAATCACTTACTTTACCTGACTCTTTCCTCTAACGGCGAAACAGCCTACTTTTTTGGACCAAAAATAACAGAATAGAAAAGTAATGAACATGAAACATGAACATGAACTTGAACATGAACATGAACATGAACATGAACATGAAACATGAACATGAAACATGAACATGAAACATGAACATGAAACATGAACATGAAACATGAACATGAAACATGAACATGAAACATGAACATGAAACATGAACATGAAACATGAACATGAAACATGAACATGAAACATGAACATGAAACATGAACATGAAACATGAACATGAACATGAAACATGAACATGAAACATGAACATGAAACATGAACATGAACATGAAACATGAACATGAAACATGAACATGAAACATGAACATGAAACATGAACATGAAACATGAACATGAAACATGAACATGAAACATGAACATGAAACATGAACATGAAACATGAACATGAAACATGAACATGAAACATGAACATGAAACATGAACATGAAACATGAACATGAAACATGAACATGAAACATGAACATGAAACATGAACATGAAACATGAACATGAACATGAACATGAATTTTGAAAATCAGTTAAAAAAGATTAAGGTACATAATTTTTTTTATGTTTTGAATATTTAGTTTCAACAACTAAAATATTCAGTTTTCTTATAAAACAATCTATTTTGAAACAAAAACAAACTAAGTTTTTATTCCTTTTGCGACCAGACCAGCTAAAGTGACAAAAGAAAAAGGATTTTCAACGCGTCTAGGTGCGCTCGTGTCAAACTCCTTTTTTAATACTTCCCCTCCGGAAAAAGGATGGCCAGCACTTAATTTGCTTCCCATCTCCGGGCGAAAGAAAGAAAACGTAGCTTGATCTACGGCAAACGGATGCCCGGTTGTTAAATACTTGCAAAAAGGACCTTTTCAGTGGGATTCTGAGGTAGGAACGCTGAGAGCGGGGTGATGGCAACGAAATTCCATTCATCAAAATCTTAGATTAAAATGGATTTTAAAAATTTATGAGATCCACTTTCCTTTCAGCTTTTCTGCGAAAGCGTCGTCTAGCGTTTGTGTGACTTTGTCGTCGTCGTCTACCTTTTTCCTTCCTCTCCTTGGGGAGCTTGGGGCGAAGCCGTTGAAGCTTGGAATCGTGGCAGCTTTTCAGCTCGAGCAAACAGGTTGCAAACATCGGGATGGAAAGAGTTCCTGGGAATTGGGGAAGGGTGCGAAAGCTATTTCTACCATGATAATTTGATGAGTCTGATCCAATCAATAAACTAATTATTCATGGCGTTTTGATTAGTGCTGTCTGGCTGAAAGGGTGATGTCTTTTGAGATTTGAAGATTTAGTTGGAATGGACCAGGTCGTAACGAGGTGTCTCGATTTAGATGAAACTTTCAGCATGACTTCAAAAAGGTAAAAAAATACAGGGTTGACCTTTGCTTTCCATGTTGACTCCAACCACCCAATCAAACATCCGCTCCACTGTGCCGGAACCAAATAAAAAATCCACTTTTTTTCTATCCGCCCTTTTGTCAAGTGGCCACGTGTCACCGATTGAACTCGTCCAAATATTTACTCAATCATGTGTCTCCCTTTTTTTCAACTTTTCCTTTTTTCCACCTCCACGCGCACACACCATAATTGGACCCGGAACCCCCGAAAAATCTCCGAACCGGAATTGGGCGCCGACAACAACAACCCTCGGGGGGTGGCGACATTTGGCCCAACAGGTCTCCTGGATACGGCACCGGGACATTCACATCCTGACGGTGGGCAGCTACACGTACACCTCGGACCAGCGCTTCCAGGCGACGCACCACAAAAACACCGACGACTGGACGCTGCAGATCAAGTGGGCCCAGAAGCGGGACGCCGGAATCTACGAGTGCCAGATCTCGACCCAGCCCGTGCGCAGCTACTTTGTCACGCTGAGCGTTGTCGGTGAGTAGAGAAGTTTTGCTTTTTGTAGAGGGTTTAAATTGCAGTCATGGTCAACGATAGTCAACAATATTATTTAAGAATTATAAAAATCTTTTTTTGAGCCCAGCAAACCTGAATTTATCAGTTTAATCTCCAAACAGATAAAATTTTAAGTTAAGACAAAAATTTGTTTTCGACCAACTTTGGCCACATTTTTACAATCATGCCTTAATTTTCAAGTGAAAGGGTATCAAGTTTATCGCAGCAGCCTAGAGCATTGCCCCAAGACTATAATTTAACGCAATTTGGTGCAATTCTAACGCTGATGATCAAAAATTATTGCAAAAATAGTTGAAAACAAGAAAAATATAATCACAAAAGCAGTCAACAAAAAATGGGTAATTCTCCTCCAACTCACACAGCAGTTGCCCCGACCCCTCTTCGATTTGCGTCTAACTTTGTACTAAGGAGTAACTTTTATCTATGATTACGAATCCGAGCTTCATTTTTCGATATTTCATGGCGGAGGGGCGGAACGACACTTTCCATTTTTTAACATTCGAAAAAAGGCGTGTTTTTCAATCATTTGCAGCCTTAAATTGTGATGATATGGAAATTTGGTTTCAAATGGACTTTTATGTTAAAAATTGCACGCCCAATTTGATTGCGTATTTAGAAGTCCGAAAAAAACGTTTTTTTCATCGATAGTAATACAAAAATAGTTTTCAAAATTTGGCAATTTTTCTTTACTCGACTGTAATTCTTTTGGAACATGTAATATTAAAGTAAGTATAATGATCTATTCGAATTTGCAACAACGCAGAAGGGTATGTTTTTCATTTTAAATTTTCGTGTTTTTTGTAACATTGCAGGGTTATTTTTTAGAGTGTATTAATATTGTAGAGCAGAGAATTACATAAATTTTGAAATATATACGAACATAAGGGGTTTGCTTGTAACCATCACGAGTTATCACGATTTTGAAAAAAAAAACTTTTTAAAAAGTTGGATGTGTTGATCATGGCCGTTCAAGGTCACCCGCGACAGACACGAACGACGAAACACAGAGAAACGCAAAAAGTTACTTTCCCAAACCTTTTTTTCGTTAAATCATGATAAATCGTGATGGTTACAAGCAATTTTTGTATGTTTATGTATCATTTTTTTTGTAATTGTCTGCTCTACCACTTTGTGTGACAATGCTACCCTGCAAATTTTTAAAAATTACGAAATTATGAAATTAAAAATTGTGTTCTAAATGAAAAAACAACCCATCTGGGTATTTGCAGATTCGAAAAGTACATTAAAGTTCCTATTAAATTCCATGTGCCAAAATTTTTACAGTAAAGAGATGACAAGTTTCTACAAATAACTTAATAAACACGAGAATTTTTTTTTGAATTTTTGAAAGTTTTTTTTTGTCGAAGTGATTTAAAAAATAAAAATAGTTAATTTCAATTAACTATGTATAATGCCCATGTTCGCATAAATGACCCATATGCAAAAACAGCAAGCTGAGAAAAACGCTTTTGAAGTTTGTCCCACACATAAGGTTACGTGTTAAGTGATCAGTCGTGTGGTGTTCGTGGGGGAGATCGGTGGGCGAATCACCGCGCGAAAATCCACTTGAAAGTGCTAGAAGATTCTGGAATTCATTGAAAAAGGTGTCGCGTCGTGCCTTGGAAGTTGGGCCATCAGTCATGTGGTGTTCGTAGGAGAGATCGGTGGGCGAATCGCGCGCTAATCCGCGAAAAAGTAGTGAAAGTTCCTAGAATTTGTTGATAGAAGGCTTCGCGTTGTCGTGTATATGTTGAATTTCATTTCGTTTTGAAAGCCCTTCCCATAGCATCGTTGCTCGGATGGCACGCCGACGGTAAGAAGTAAAAAATTACGGGATTGAGTTTATAATTAAGTTCTTCTAGCGTCGAAGATCGGAAAGCAACGATTATGTTTCACTATCTGGTCATATTATCTACCGCCGCCGGTTTAGTTCGTTTATGTTATTGTTTTAATTTCATTACAATCGGTTACGTGGTGTCCTCTTTTCTTGTAGTTCAAATTTGTTGATTGTAAAAATGTATTCCAACGGGCAGTTTTAGTATTAACTCATCAAACTTTCCATTTTATGAAGAATAACTATTTTTAAAATTTACTCGCGTTATCGTATAAACAGTAAAAATATACTGATAAGTCCAGCCCATAGCAATACTGCTCGGTTGGCACGCGTTCGATTAAAAAACTTTTTAAATAATCAATTATGTATCTTTCCGCAGCCGGCTGCCTAAGATTTTTAAAATTTCAACAGATAAACAAATTTCTTATGGTCGCATCACCTACCACAGTGAATCCTGACCTCATACCCATCTTACTAACCCCTCAAAACTCATTTGATACTTTGTCGGAGACGCAGCCAATTTAGCGGTCCCATCACTCAAGTATCGGACTAACATTCCCATCCACTTCCCCGTGTCTTAACACTGGTCGTGGCCGGCGTCGGTATTGATCAGCATGATAGGGATATTTGAAAATCGCGAAGGGGTGATGATTGGTTCCTACTTTTCATCTGTGGTCCACGGAGAAATTTTTGGAGGTCCTGGTCAATAACGAAGTACCAGCTACGGGTAGACACCAATGCTGTGCTATGCTACATAAGGTTACGTGTTAAGTTTTCACGAAAAAAAATGATTTTCTCCTTTTTTTTTAATTTATATTTATTTTGATTTTCTCTTCCATGTACATTAGGGTGCCCAGAAAAAATGACCCTCTGCTCCACAAGCGAAAAACGGTTTTTTGGGTTATTTTAAGCATCTGTGTAAATTTTGAGCGAAATTGGATGAGATTAACCCATTGATACCCGAGCCTAAAGTTGGTGAAATAAATGTTTTTCATACAAAAATGACTTTTTTAAATCGCTAATAACTTTTCAGGATCGAGTTTTACAGCTTTGGTATGTTCTACAAAGTTGTAGAGCATTGAATTTTCAATAAGAATCTCACTTTTGGGAATATTTGGATTGAAGTAGCGCACCGTGCAGACCAAACCATAAAAAAACTTGGGTTTCCCATACATTTTTTCGATTTTTCCCATACAAACTTCACCTCCGAGTATCAATGGGTAAATGATGACCGATTTTGCTCATA
This sequence comes from Culex pipiens pallens, assembly GCF_016801865.2. Taxonomy (NCBI): domain Eukaryota; kingdom Metazoa; phylum Arthropoda; class Insecta; order Diptera; family Culicidae; genus Culex; species Culex pipiens. Next base: position 144,732,032 of record NC_068938.1, on the reverse strand, counting down.
TTTGGCCCAGAGTCCTAAAATAGCTCAAGGAACAATATTCAGCTTGTGGAGCGAGGTTTTGAAAAAAAGTCCCATATTCTGGGCACCCTAATGTACATTCATTCAGTTAAAATATTATTGAGTGTTCAATCACAATCGATGACTTTTCACCTCAATAAATGATTTTCTCCTGATTTCTAGAACAAAGTACTGGATGTTATAGGCTTTTCTGAAAGAGCACACGATTTTGAAACAAACTGCATAATTAACTCAAAAACGATGAAAATGCATATGGGTCATTTATGCGATCATGGGCAGTATAGTGGCTCAAACTTTTTGTTTTTATGCTAAAACTGAAAAAAACAGTAAATTTATAAGTTTATTTCCAATAACCTTTTAAATAATTCTTTAAATCCTTTTATCCAGATAATCCTTAGTGCATGAAATTACCTATCTTTTGACCTATGGGAGTATGGGTGTTGGAGGATGTTGCAAAAAGATATTAAGGTTTTAAAAAAATCCATTTTTGACAGTAATTTGCAAAAGCTATGAGAAAAAGTCAAACCAATCCTGGATGTCTATGGCACATTTTAAAGGGCTTCAAATTATCTTTCGAATGCATCTAAGAGAATTGGAATTGATGCAGTTTTAAGGAAATGCGAGCAATTTTAAGATTTTTTATGTTTTTTCGACCTCAAATTTCAAAGCCCGTTTTACCCCACTTCCCTTTGTCGTAGAGGGCTCATATTTGGCATGAGTTCATCTCATATATAGACAAACAAACGCTGAAAGTTTCATCCAAATCGGAGCACCTCGATACGACCTCTAGAACAAACCGAGCAATATTTACAAATACTGCCTCTTAAGTCCAAATAGGCCATTTTGCATCACTTATTTTTCAAACCAATTATCTTTTCCAATTTAAGGACTATTCATACAAAATTGCTATGCCATATTCTAAGTATCAGTGTCTTCGGCAAAGTTGTAGTTATGAACAGGAATACTTAGGTAAAAGTTATAACACTCTGAAAAATAAAAAAATGTTAAATATCAATTAATTTATGAAAATTAATAAAATTTTAAATAGAAGTTGCATTGGCACATTGAATATTTACTTATTACATATTTTATTCAATGATATTGTTACTCTTTTCTGATCAGTTATAAACAATGTTTACAAAATATCTGTGCACTGAATTAATTTTTTTTTAAGTTTTAAAAAGTACTTGTTTCGATCCATGGTCTGAAACTTTATACATTCTAATCATAGAATGAACAAATTTTCCTGAAATTTATAAATATGTTTAGAAAACTTGATGGATCATAAATCATAAATTGATAAAAAAAACTTCAAAAAAATATCTATATAGAAAGGAATTTCTGATGAATTTGGTGTATGTAAGTGTAGGTTTGTCATCTGGAAACAATCTAAGAAAATTGAATCTTTTTTATTTCTCAATTGAACACAAACATTGATTTATGCAATAACAAAATTTTTGAAAATTGAATTTTATTTTATGTATTAGAAGATTTAAAAAGACAGCTTTTAAGCTATAACCCAGTAGGGGCATTACATATTTGGCAGTGTTGGATATTTTTTGAAAAAAAATGTAATTTTGAAAATAATCAGATTTTTACAGTAAACTGTTTTGTACCTGTATCTCAGCAATGAGAGATCCAATCTTCAAAGTTTCTTAGAAAAACTTATAGGGAATTTTTTGAACGCTTTGAAAAAAATATGGTCAGGCTCAGGCTGTGTCATCGTGTAAAAGGGAATAAGTTCCCGGAATTTTGGAGAAAAGCTATTTTCATTTCACGTAATTGGACATATCTTTCCTCTATAGATTCAAAACTGATACTGCAGTTCTGCAAACTTTTCTCCAAAATGTAATTGATTCGAAAATATTTAAAAATATTATAGCGTAAAATGGCAAAGTATTGAAAAAATAATTTTGAGAACATATTGAGTAACAAATGGGTGCGTGAAACTTTGTCCTAAGGGGTAACTTTTGTCCCTGATCACGAATCCGAGGTCCGTTTTCGATATCTCGTGACGGAGGGGCGGCAGAGTTTTTAAAACTTTTTCAGTGTTTTTTCGATGAAAAATACATTTTTTCGGAATTTTGAGTACGACATCAAATTGCACGTCCAATTTTACATAAAAGTCCCTTTGACACCAAATTTCTATCTCATCACCGTTTCAGGCTGCAAATTATTGAAAAACACCTCTTTTTTCGCATGTTCAAAAATGAAGGTGTCGTACCGCCCCTCCGTCAAAAGATATCAAAAAACGGACCTCGGATTCGTGATCAGGGACAAAAGTTACCCCTTAGGACAAAGTTTCACGCAAATCGAAGAGGGGTCGGGGCAACTGCTGTGTGAATTGGCGGAGAATTATCCAAATAGCTTTTTAATGAAATACTCTAAGTTAGGTATTGTTTAACGCTCAAATTAGTATCTGAGCAATATGTTGCTGTATTTTTATCACAAATTGTGCTAGAAAAGATGTTGGAACGATGTTTTTGATCGCAAAAATTACAGATTTGATCAAATTGAGTTCTGCAAAATCAAGGATCATCTAGACATCCCAACAAAACACAGGAAACAAAAATCGTACGGATCGGTTGAGTTATTGAATTACCGTTCCAATTTTTTTGAAGGCTTGGCAATTGAAAGGTAAATTCTTCACCACCGCTATCTGGAATTCAATATTCCCAGGTCATTTATGGGAATTGTTGTGGTTGTAATTGAGCTTAACCATCTATAATAAGCCAACGAAAAAAAATATCTTGATTCGATTATTGGAAGCCTTTACTCTTTTATCAGTGAAACTACTTGATACCTAAAATTATTCAAACAGATATCTCAACACTTCATTCCATATCATTGTTTTGCATTTCCCAAGCAGCAAATCCAATCAACCGCAATAGGAGAATCTTACGGTCTGTCACTTCGGATTGCAGCATTAGACATTTCCACTTCAGCTCGAACAGCCATTCAGCCTGAAATCGATCCGACGCCTTGTGGCAAACAATTGGACCCAACATAATTATAGCCTGTTGTTTACATGGTTTTGATATCCGAGTGCAAACAGCTAAAATAAATTTGATTTGATGGTTCTCCCGAGCCACCACCAGCAGCAGCCAATGGATGACCCTGGTCTTGGTCCGGCGATGATCTCCATGGGAAACGTGCCGGATGTCGGGAATCCCAGACCCAGACCCATCAACCATGACGAACCAAATCAAGGCAACTTGCCGTGAAAGATGATACGACGTTTGGCAGATCTTTCCGGACGAGGGCAGTGTGGGTGTTTTGATTTGAAGTTATTTCTGGAGAAATGTTGATTGTAAAATATAACTTGGACATTGTTGTGGACGTTCGATAAACGGAATCAAAGTTGTTCACGTTGCATGGCAATGATAGTAATTCCATAAATTCAGAAATTATATTGACAAAATGAAATGAACGACCCAATTCAACAGGATACCTAATTGTCCGTTAAATTTACCTGCCATGCAATTAAACCTAGTTAAACACACGAAGAGACCTTCTAAATCCAGTTGCACTCCAGTCAGTATCGCGATCCAAACGTACAAACGCAACGTTCGTAATTCAATTTCCACTCTGCACAATCAACATTTATGACACACACAAACACAACCCACTCAAAACACCCACTTTATCCACTAAATCCTAGGCGAAAATGCGTATACTGGTGATATTGGTCTAAATAATTAGCGCACTAGGACTAATCAATTGTAAAGCGCCCTTTCGACAGCTCCTACGCGCCGCCTCACGTGTGTGTGGCACGTGTGGATCATGCCACGATACTGTCCTATACACAGCTAAAAAAGTAGTAATCCAGCTGCGTGTAAAAGGCCTGGGTGTAAAATGAATATTACATTATTTTATGCAATTTTATGTGATTTTACACCTTGAAATATGTAGCCCATCAGTATGGGAAACCTACTTGACCGAAATGTCAAGCTCATATATGCGTTTATCCTTATAGCTTTTCATCGGTCTGATGGCCGAGTGGGCTAAGGCGCCAGTCCTTACTGTTGGTGCTGGGTTCGAATCCCGTCGGTTGCAACTTTTTTTTGTGTTTGCAAAAAATGTACATGCAGTGTGTAATATTAAGTGTTTATTTTGACGAAGGTGATGTGCATGCTTTTGCATGCGATTTTACCATCGGATTTTTTGCTGTGTAGAGGTGCAAACGTGGTTGCCCTTGGGCACAATCAAATTAGGCTGGTCATCACAAGCGCGTTCATTTGGGGTTTGTTGAATTTTTACAGTGGAATTTCATATAGATGATAAAAAAAAAATTCATCTGAAAAAAAAAATCATATTCAGTATGTTTTCATATGATGTTTTGTTTTGTTATAAATTGAAAATTTTAAATAGAGCTTAAGTGAACTTTTTATTAAATTAATTTCTATTTTTTATTGATCGATAATTTCACAGTTTTAATGTAACTTTTCTGCAAACTTCAACAATTTTCAAATTTATTTTCTTTCTTTGATTATGACAAGGGTCCGTAAAAATCGGAACCTTCCGTGAAACCCCTTGAAATTTATCATTTTTCTGTAACCACCACATTTTTGAAATATTTATCCACTTATTTAAAAAAAAATATATATTCTAAATTTGTTATTGTAAGCCTGATTTCCAAAATAATGATGCATTAAGTGTAAAAAAATGTTTAAAATATAATTATTTTCACATTTTTGCAACTGTTTATAGCTGATCTATGAATTTCGGAAATATTTTTTCATAAAAAATGTATTTTTTTCCAGATTTGTACTAATTTAAACAAAAATTCAAAATGTCAAACCTGTAACAGTTTACATTAAGTCGTTCGAGGTTGCCAAATAAAAGTTCTTAGATTTTGATACTGCTTAGCTTTAAGCTCCTTTATTCTTTATAGCCAAAATTTTTGCAGGTGAGATTAAAACTTAAAATATTTGAATGGTCTACTGAATAAAACAAATTTTATTTTTTATGTATTCACTTTTCACATACACATTGAGGTAAAATTGCGTCCAACAAATGGTATTTTTCAACCATCCAAATCTTGAACCTTTCAGTTATTTTTTTAACTGTGTTATAACAATTCGATTCTTAAAAAACAAAAAAAAATGATAATATTTTGTTTTCCTAACATGTTCGTCATCCGTGATCCAAATTACCGAAGTTCAAAAGTTGTATAAAGATTTGAAATGCCCTATAGGCCCTTTGACAGCATTTCAATTGGATATATGGGCTTACAGATTTTAGCTGAATTACATTGCTCATAACTGAAAATAGTATATTTTTTTCAGTGTGGTAGAAACCTGGAAAGTGAATTTTTCGTGAGTCTTTTTGTAACATCTTAGGCTATTTGTTCAAAAATTTTGAACTTAATTAAATCTTGATTTCACCTTAAAATTTAACTTTTAAACTTTAAAATTGAAAAATCTCATAGAAGTGGCGCGTATTTTTCGTTCAGTGTATTTTTTTTTCAGTAAACCCGTCCAAATTCCTACAAGTTTGTTTTTAACCTCTTTTTGATACGATGCAATGGCTTTGAGATACAGCAATTTTTAAATTACAAAATTCAAAAATATTTAAATAACTTACGCCCTTCTCAAATGTCATTTTCGAGTACAATTGGCTCCATATACAAATGGCTTATATAAGCGTAGAATAACATGTATACAAAGTTTAATTGAAATCGGAAAGGGTCGGGTACAGAAGTACCAGAAAAATTCCTGATTTGAGCTGGAATTGCTCTTTATTTATAACGAGATTTAAAGTGTTTGCTATTTGTTAAAAAAAATACGGTAATAGTAGTTAATGCAACAAGGTGCAAAAAGAGGATTTTTTCAGCACGAGTCGTACATTTATCCAACGAGGTTCACCGAGTTGGATAAATACGACGAGTGATGAAATAATCAAGTTTTGCAATGAGTTCCATACAACGTTTTTTGAAATTCTGAAAAACACCCTTTGAAAAAATGTTGAAAAGTATAACTTTTCCTAACAAGTGCTAAAAAGTTAAAATTTTCAGCATCCATTTCAGCACTTGTTTCGAAAAGTAACACTTTTCAACATTTTTTTATTTAAACGATTTAGTGACAAAATACATGAAAATTTGATTCAAAATTTCACTCAATGGGTGTTTTTCTGAATTGCAAAAAATGTTGTAAGGAACTCGTTGCAAACCTTGATTTTATAATTTTTTAAAAAAAAACCTCTTTTTGCAACTTGTTGCATAAACTACTATTACCCCATTGTTGCTGAGACAAAACAAACTAAACAATATTGGTTTCAGCCTGGAATACAACAATATTTTAGCAAAATTGGTGACAGTTGATAAAAATTTTGGCAAGGATTCAATGAAACAGAAGCTCATGACAATAATACAGTTACCAGTAGTTTTGCCTTCCTCACATTACTGAGGAAAGGCTATAAAATCACTCGAAAAATGAACTTCTTAATTTGACCACCTAGACCCACCTTCACGTATACATTTCGACTCAGAATCATGTTCTGCAATCAAATGTCTGTGTGGATGTGTGTAGGTGGGTGGACAAAAAAATTGTCACTCGATTATCTCCGGATTGACTTTACGGATTTTGACCGTTCTGGTCTCATTCGATCCGTCTTGGGGTCCCATAGGTCTCTATTTAAAATCAGCAAGTTTAGTTAAGTATTTCAAAAGTTATGCTAAAAAAACGATTTTGACTACATTTCAGAAGATTGTAAAAAGGGTGGTTTTTGTTAGAAACCCCTTCTTGCTATACATTTTTAGAAAGGTATTGAAAAGACCTCTCCAACGAGCCCAAAACATTGAAGATCTGACAACCCTATCAAAAGTTATAAGCACTTAAGTTTTGTTTATCCACTTTTTTGAGGCCGTGTTATTTGCAATTAAGTTTTCATAATACTGTTTGTTAAAGCCTGATCCCGAATATTTTGGTTAAAATAGTGGACGGATTCATTATTGACCGAGCCACGTAGCCCAGTGGTAAGCGGTAGGTCGGGGTTCAAATCCCGGCTCGGACCAACACAACTGGTGATCTTTTCCCTTCTGGATTCGATTGCTTAGTAAAGGGAAGGTAGTGTATCGCCACATACTGGACCTTACCAAGACACCTTAGGAAGACAACCTTTAAGTTGATTAAGAAACTGTCACTGAATCCGCTTTGTAAATACCGGCCCCGATACTCTTCACGGGTGTTCCCCTCAGGAACAGGGAAAGATTTACTTATTCATTATGCGACCCGTCATTGGATTATTACAAAAACTGCATCACCGTCATCGTCGGCCTGGATTTCTATCCCCAAATTGACCTCATGCATGGGCTGATTCTCTCAGATGTTTTCTCGCAAACCACATTTTCTTTGAACAAAAAGGAAACTCGGAATTACTAGGTTGCTTTTTCAGAATGAAGTTTATTTTTTAATGTTGATCTCATCCATGAGTTCCATCAATCAATCTTTCTTGAAAACCGTTAGTTTGAGAACTGGAATAATCTGAGTCATCGTCTCGTAGCCGCAGCACCACCCAGTTCCGTCCAAACCCAGTTGCTGCTCAGCTAGTTCTTTAGGTTCTGATTGCACTCCGCCACCAGCAAGAGGTTGTCCACTTAGAGCAGATTGTCGTCGACTTGGTTCCGAACGCCGCCCAGTAGCTCACTATCGAACTGGTCCTGTTCCAGTTTGTGGGCATTTTTACATCGGTGCAAGAATGATATAGAAACCCCTGATAATGATTGCCTCCTTCTCTGGCTTGTGGTCAACATTTTTGTAGCCTCAATCCCCGCGCCTCTTACTTCCGTCGGACGCAATGCAGGCCAACAACGACGACGACGGTGGTGATCTACTGCCAAGAACCCGTGCCAACCCGGAACAAGTTCCTGAAAACATGGACCGGTAACGGTCGATGGCTTAAACAGCAGCCGCCAGTGGGCACCGGAGCCGCATAGCTCCGTGAGTGACATCGCTCCCGCAAAAAGTGTAGCACAACACCTGAAAGAGGAAGAAAATAGGAAAATTGAGTGATCCCTTTTCCCAACCAAATAACTCTCAAAACTCACCCAAAAACTGCGGGCAATCAGATCCAGCTGGTCACGCACTCGGGAACCAGAAGCAATGAGCTATTATGCACCACGGTCCAGAAATTCATAAAATGAGAAAAATCACTCTATCTAATCGAGACATGACCATCATGACGAACTGCAGTGGAGAGTGCGAAGATTGTTTTGACAGTTTTCTGATGGAGAAAACAAACAACACTCGACGAGGGGAGCGTGGATGGAAAATAGGTTGGTAGGATGTGTAACCGGGTGATGGCCTATCTACAATCACTTAGCTTAGAACATCTAAGTAAAGTAGTTACTTAGGAAAGTCTGCAACTTACGTTCGTCATCCACAATCAACTTAGAAAACTTGCTGGGCTGATATACGTTGCTATGCAGTTGTTTGTTTACCTTTGATATGGAAACGTCAACTTACCGTAGATTTTGAAATTTTCCAAACCAAACGTCAGTTTCTAATTTGATTACTTTTCCATTGTAGAAACTCAGATTCATTTCCATTGATTCAAATTCCTAAGCTAAGTGAAATTTTCTAAGCTAAGTGATTGTAGATAGGCCATGATCTGTCGGAGTCGTAGAATTATAAATAAAGACAAAACAATGTAAATGGGTCAATGTCGGGAAATGTGAATATCAGAAATTGTTGTCTTACTCACTTTACTGAGGAAAGGCTTTACAATCACTCGAAAAATGAACAATCATGCGACCCATCCTTGAATGCGTAAATAAAATACCTATACAACGCGTCCAAAAGATAGAACAGAGAGAAGGGATTTGTAAGTTGGACATTTTTATTTTACCACTAAAACTATAATAATGTGAGGAAGGCATCAACCACCTTACGGTGGATTAAGTAACGTTTTTTTCAGAATGCTCGTAGACCTACCTTTATGTATACCTATTGACTCAGAATTGAAAACTGATTTTGGACAAACCAGTCGCATCCGACTTGGTTTAGGGTCTTTTGAATTGTTTAAACTTTTGATAAGTAGTTCAAAAGCTATGCATAAGAATGTGTTTTTGCATATATCTGGTAAGTGGCCCAAATTCGTAGCAAATTATGTCGTTTGATAGGTAAACGGTAAGACCTTTAAAATAAGACTAGAATTTTGAAGATCTGGCAACCTTGTCTCAGGTTATGACCACTTAAGTGATATTTACATACTTTTTGAAATCGGATTCCCCTTATCTGAAAACTCTGTACGGATCAATCATCCGACGAATTGTTGTATGGGTTATCGAAAGATCTTCGAAACGAGTCCAAAATTTTGAAGATCTGGCAACCGTTTCTCAATTTACGATTACTTAAGTGATATGTGAGTACTTGTTGACGCCGGATATTTTAGTTTCAGTTGGTTTCGTTCCAAAAACCAAGTTTGATGCTAGATGTAAATTATTTCCTGACCTTTTGTGTGTCCCATTTTTGATAAGAAGTGAAGAATGCACCAACTACATAGGTGGATTTTTTATATTGATTTTAAATCAAATTGTATTCACATGACTTGTTCGCATAAATGGCTTAATGGTTTTGTGTTTTTCCCTCAAATCTTCTAAAATTACATAACCAAACTTCAAGACGTTCTACTGCAACAATACCTCTATTATGGGCAAATACATAATAGCGTTGAAATCCTGTGCTCTCGATTTTGCACCGGCTGCCAAATAAATAATATCTTTGGAGGGCTGGCAATCGATAGTGCACGGTGGCAGATATTACGGAAATAATGCACCACTCGACGAGCGGTGCGATTTCGCGACCTGCAATTAGTTTAATTAACTACGTTGTCGGTTGGCTGATCCTGGGCAAAAGGGTGCTGTCATCGTCGTCGGTGGAGAAATCAGCGGACATTGGGATTCAATTAATATCGATGAAATTGCGCTGGTTGAAATTGATTTAGAGGAATTACTGTAAATTACACGAGAATAAAATAGAAACCCGGTCGAAGACCACTTACTAAATTGTTCATTAGCGTGTCCCAAAAAAACACGAAGTCGAGGAATTCAATGTGCTCAGTTCTCAAATGATAGAAAATCATGTTAGAAACAACTCTCTCATACATGAAAACTTTCGGAAAAATCGTTTACCACGTTCCCTGGGCATTTTTTTGAAAAAAGTCAGTTTTTTCGACAATTTCACAAAATCTGCTCAGAAAAAATGGAAAATTTTAAAATTTCAAATAGCCTATACCATTAAATGATGGTCTGTGGTCCAATGAACAAGTTAATGTATCGATTTGGCCTTTTAAAACCTTGTTTTTACTTTCCCGGTAGCTTTTATGTCGAAAAATACGAGTTTTTGCTTTACTTTTTTTCAATCTTTTCCCTCGGTATTGAACACAAAAATTTCCTCATATGTGAGAATACATGCATCTTGTAGGAAATTTTCCGCTGAAGATTATCGTCTAAGCAACTTTGAAGTTTCATTAACTCTGAGCTGAGATATTCCAGTTTTTGTGAAGAAAGAATATTGAATATTTGAAAATGTTGATATTAATCATCATTGGCATACACAGTAAAAAATAATGTAAATTTGGAAGCTGTAATTTTGGAAGGATGAATATTATCTCTTTTATGATGTAATTTTACCTCAATTTAGACTGAAAAATTGACATTACACCATAAAAGTGGTAAAATTACACATTTCCAGAGGTAAAATTGCACCTTTTTTCTGACATAAAAGATGTACCCCTTCCCAGATGTAATATTCTCATGATTTTTTTTTCTGTGTACAATATTAAGGATAATTTAAGCCTAATTTGAAGTGCGGCTGTATCGCATCTGGTTTAAACATGATTGGTTAATCCTTCAATACTAAGGGCCACCTGGTGTTGTTTTCTCATGGCACACTACGTGCTAAATCAATGAATTACTTTTAGCAAATAACTCATATTTAGAGCATTTTGCATTTAAACCAATCGATGCACGTTTGCTGTGTTTCCATGGATACAAATAAACAAATAACAAATATAAGGTTCAATTGTACGCATTTCCGTGATCTGAACCACAACGTAACGTTTACACTCCCTTCTTATAACTCCTGTCGATAAATCCGATGTTCAGGTCAATTAAAAATATCACTAATATTTGGAATTTATTCTATAGGGATCCATCCATTAATCACGTAGACATTTTTTTTAAATCTCAGCTCCCTCCCCTTCTCATGGTCAATTGTCCATAAAAAAAACTTTTTTGGATGGAGCGTGGACAATTGCCAACCCCGTACAATCGAACCATATATTTCGATGCCTCTGTGCTCTTGTACTAAGCTTACTGGTTTTCCTATCTAGATAGCATAAGAGAGCACAGATGCATCGATTTGTTATTTGTTTATTTGTATCCATGGAAACACAGCAAACGTGCATCGATTGGTTTAAATGCAAAATGCTCTAAATATGAGTTATTTGCTAAAAGTAATTCATTGATTTAGCACGTAGTGTGCCATGAGAAAACAACACCAGGTGGCCCTTAGTATTGAAGGATTAACCAATCATGTTTAAAAACAGATGCGATACAGCCGCACTTCAAATTAGGCTTAAATTATTCTTAATATTGTATGCCAATGATGATTAATATCAACATTTTCAAATATTCAATATTCTTTCTTCACAAAAACTGGAATATCTCAGCTCAGAGTTGATGAAACTTCAAAGTTGCTTAGACAAAAATCTTTGGCGGAAAATTTCCTACAAGATGCATGTATTCTCACATATGAGGAAATTTTTGTGTTCAATACCGAGGGAAAAGATTGAAAAAAAGTAAAGCAAAAACTCGTATTTTTCGACATAAAAGCTACCGGGAAAGTGAAAACAAGGTTTTAAAAGGCCAAATCGATACATTAACTTGTTTATTGGACCACAGACCATCATTTAATGGCATAGGCTATTTGAAATTTTAAAATTTTCCATTTTTTCTAAGCAGATTTTGTGAAATTGTCGAAAAAACTGACTTTTTTCAAAAAAATGCCCAGGGAACGTGGTAAACAATTTTTCCGAAAGTTTTTATGTATGAGAGAGTTGTTTCTAACATGATTTTCTATCATTTGAGAACTGAGCACATTGAATTCCTCGACTTCGTGTTTTTTTGGGACACGCTATTGTTCATACTTTCTACCCGTCCTCACAAAGATAGCAGAGTATGCACACTAGGATGTAACAAAAATGACTTTTTGGCGGGCATTCAAGGGTTTGTTCCGGTGGGCATACTAAGCCCAAATCCCAAATATGAGCTTGATTGGACGTAACAGGAGCTGGCGCTCCCCCCTTCAATTTTAAATAGGATTTAACCCGTAAAAAAAAATATTTTTTCAAAATGTGACTTTTTGAGGCATTTTGGCCACTGAAGCGTTTGTTTTCAACATCATTTGCATGTAGGCTAGATCCTTGCGCATCTTTTGGTATATGTTGGATCCGGCCGCGACCCGTCTTAACGCGGTCCACACCACAAGGACCAGACGATTACGGACAGATACAAACAAATTAAAACAAGGTTCTATACTAGAACTAACAAACGAACGACTACATTTATTCACGAACAACGAAAGAATCAACAAAACATAACAACACTTTAAAATGACAGATCACATCTATGCGCTGTCACGCCATCAACCAGTGACAGCTATGCTGCAACTGGAGAGCCCAGCGGCGCGCAGAGTGCACGAATAGACTCGGCTTTCTGGTGTACACTCTCGCAGTGTTGCCGTCCACAACATCTCCCCTCTAAATTCCGAAGGTCAACTTCCGGACTCGACTCGGGTTCTCCGGACCAGGAAGAACAGCGAGGAGATCTGACCCGCTCGGGAAACGGTGAACCCAATCTACGCAGCAATGGTTCACGCTTCGACGGACTGGCGCCACAAACTTCCATCTTGTTCTTGGGCGCAGACGAGGTCGATGAGAGCGAAACAGCTTCTTTATTCTCGCTCTCCGAATGGCTCTTTTGTGGTGTAGGACGAATGTCGGCACATCCCGGCTTATAAACACCGCGGGATCTTGGCCGAAGACGACTTCATCTCTGATGGCGAACTTCAACTTCTCAGCAAGGAACATTCCGGCGGATTGTCGACAACTGCTGCTTGCTGCGTGACCGCAAAACTTATCTTGGAGCGACGAGCTACTCCCAGTCCACGGTTCATCGGTGATCACGGTGACGATGCGCGCGGTTTCTGCCAGGCGTCGAGGAAATCCGTTCGCCTCGACCTGCGACCGTTCCAGCTGCATGCTCATCGTGTCTTCTTCTTCCTGCCTCCCCCTCTCAGTTGCAAACGGCTCCATACAGCTGCACTCCATGCCGAGCTGTGCCGTATCTACTTCCGGGGAGCAAGGATCGATCTTCCCAACGTGCTGCGGAGCGAGAAGTCGCTCACACTCGTACCGCAGCTCTCCACCTTCTTCAGGTACCAAGTCGTCACGGCTGGTTGATTCCACCGGCAAGGTCTCCAAACCTCCGGTCAACGCCAAACTCGACACGCACCAATCGAAGAATATCTCCTGCAGAGACACCATCATCTGCGAGAAGTCGTCGTTCTGCTGCTGAATCAGCTGGACCATGGCCAAATTGTGCCGCTGCAGTACTTGCTGCAACTCAAAATCACCGTCAATCACCTGCGCTGCCGCTGCATACTCGGGTGATGACGGACACGGAGGAGGAATTTCGCACCACTGCTGGGCCAGGAAAACAGGTTGCCGCTGCGACGGTTGAGCCGGGACTCCATCAAGCTCACCATTTTGTTGCTGCTGATGAGTCCGCTGCACGTCGCCATCGCGCTCCAGATCGTTTTCCGCCATTGTCGATTTCACCTCCTCAAAACGCGCGGGTGCCGGGACGAGCGAACGATTTTGCTCTCCGGCCAAATCCGGCTAAAATCCTCGTCGCCACTGTTGGATCCGGCCGCGACCCGTCTTAACGCGGTCCACACCACAAGGACCAGACGATTACGGACAGATACAAACAAATTAAAACAAGGTTCTATACTAGAACTAACAAACGAACGACTACATTTATTCACGAACAACGAAAGAATCAACAAAACATAACAACACTTTAAAATGACAGATCACATCTATGCGCTGTCACGGCATCAACCAGTGACAGCTATGCTGCAACTGGAGAGCCCAGCGGCGCGCAGAGTGCACGAATAGACTCGGCTTTCTGGTGTACACTCTCGCAGTGTTGCCGTCCACAACAGTATATATAACATTGCAATTTGGAGCACACTGGAGCTCGGTACAGGCCTTCAAAGTTTGGCATTTTTTCGAAAAATCGGCCCCGATGAAAATAAACGCTTTAGTGGCCAAAATGCCTCAAAAAGTCACATTTTTGAAAAAATCTTTTTTTTTTCAATCAAGCTCATATTTTGGATTTGGGCTTAGTATGCCCACCAGAAAAAAAACCCTTGAATGCCTGCCAAAAAGTCATTTTTGTTACACTCTAATGCACACACTCGACTCGAGCTTGGTTAACAAATCAAACCGCAATCATGGAGCTAATAAAAAGAGCAAAAATATGCAAACCCAATCAGTTCATATACTTTTACGGTGCTGAAGTTTCTCCGTCTGATTGCGGTTGTCGCGTGTGTGGTGGTGCATCTCAACCAGAAACAGCACTGTCAGTGGTGGTGGATGCTTTTGACAGTCAAAGAGAGAGAGTGGTTAGTTTGCTTCTGGGGAATTCTTTGTGAAATCAAATACAAATCGACAAATTTGTAAATGTGGTGTTTTACGATTTTTTTTAATGTTTCTTTTCAAATTTAAATAATGCAATTTATAAATTTTTAATCAGCTTAACTTTGCATGTTTTCTCTGGAGAAATTTTCATATGCTTTTGCTATTTTCCTGGATGATAGCTTTCATTTGATATTACTGATTTCTCCAGTATTGTAGATCTCCTTCTTATTCAATCTGGAAGCTTGTTTATTGCATGTCATGTCGCGTATGTTTGTTTCACATTTTGATGTTGAAAACAAGGTTGACTTTTTGTTTTGCGAGTAAAAAAAATTAAAATCATTAAATAGTTGTAATTTATTACCAATTATAAAATATTACAAAGATCACAAAATTGAACTATTTGTTGCTGAGATATTGCCTTTAGACTCAAAAATAAAGGTATATGTCTCTTATGGGATGAGAACCCAAGCCAGATAAACCCGTCAATTGGTTCCTAATCTCATAACACTATTTTATCTTTATCTTTAGCCACACGTCCTCCCGTGGCTTACACTTTTCGAGTAAACACACCAGGCGCTAACAAGCCAAGTAACAAAGTAACCAACTCCTGCCAAGCATGAACTGAAACTTTAATCTATGACGTGCACGAGCTTCGCTAAAGAAGCTCCGAAACTTAAACTGCAGTAAATTTGGTAAACTTTCCACTCGATCGGAGATCGGCTGCTGCCCAACGCTGTGTGAAGAACGTTGAACTGGTGGCTCTTTTTTGTGTGGACCCCCTTGTGCAGCTCAACTCTTTTCTCCTTCAACTAACGGATGGCGCCAAGGTGACCATCCAACCAAGAAAGACACTAAATTTCCCACCCGAGAACGACAAACTGGTTTGGAACAAACAGAAGAAAAAAAAATACGAGCGCGGTGGGGAAAATCTCGATAAACACAATTTATCATAATAATTCAAGCGAAATTGTGGGTGATCTATTATGGTCGTGGACGCAGCAGTTGCGGTTTGCCGTTCTTGCTTCCTTCCTGTTGCAGTTCTTGCCGCGCTTTGGTTGGTTCAGCTCCAGCAGATTTGTGCGTGTTTTTCTTGCTAAGGGGGTTTTTCCCAGGAAAAATGCGGGTCAACACGATTATCGCTTCCGACGGGATGGGGAAAACGCACCTGCTGATTCGGGATGGGTTGTTTGCGGCTAAGGGAATAAAATATTTGTGAAATGAACTAATTCAATGCAAGTTAGCAGTTTATCACTCTTATTTGTAATCCTATTGCTGTACAACAGGTAAATAAGTTATAATTGTATGTACACGGAGAAAAAAGAGTTCCCAAAATCGTGAACAAGCGTTCATGAAAATGGGAACCACGAACAAAGTGTTCAAATTTCATGGTACGTTTTTCAAAATCGTACCATGGGATTTGAACACTTTGTTCGAGGTTCCCATTTTCATGAACGCTTGTTCACGATTTTGGGAACTCTTTTTTCTCCGTGTAACACTAATGATTCCATAAAAAATACATTGTGGGACAATTATGCGCAGAAGTGCTACAATGGGATAAACATACTTGTTTTTAATGAGCTTACGAATAAAGTACTGGTTTTTATGGTTTTTTTTTCGAAAAGTATACGTCGAACTAAACATAAAAATGATAAAAAGTCACTAAACCGGCCTAAAAAGTATTTTTTTTTTTCACATTAATTTGCTAGCTCAAATGAATGATATTTGTTCTCAACCCTATTCCAATGCTTGAGGCAGGGATTGATTTCATCAAATCTAGTTTGTTATGGAAATCATTTCAACCAAACCAATCAGGGACCGAGCCACGTAACGTAATGGTAACGCTTCTGCCTCGTAATCGGTAGATTGGGGTTCAAATCCTGACTTGGACCAACACCACTGGTGATCGTTTCCCGTCCTTAGTTGACACATTAGTTGAGTTAAGAACTGCACCCGCCTGTAAATACCGGCCCAAATACTCTTCATGGGTGTTCCCTAAGGGGAACTGGGATCAATCATACTGAAATTTTCAGGAATTGGATACAAAGTACGTGTCAAGAAGTTTTTGCCTTCCTCACCTCACTGAGGAAAGGCTGTAAAATCCCTCGGAACTTCTTAAAAATACCTCGTAGACCCATCTTCACTTATACATATCGACATGTCTGTGTGTGTGCTGGGATGTTGATGAAAAAAATTGCACTCGATTATCTCGACACTGACTGAAACAATTATGTTTATTTTGGTATCATTCAATCCGTTTTGGGATCCCATAAGTCGCTAATGAAAAATATGAAGTTTAGTTAAGTACTTCAAAAGTTATGATAAAAAACATGGATTTGGCTAATGTTAAGAAGATTGTAAAAGGGTGTTTTTGTGAGAAAACTTTCCGATGAGTCCCAAACATTCAAGATCTGACAACCCTATCAACCCCTATAAGCACTTAAGTGTTATTTATATACTTTTTGAGCTCGGATCTAAGATATTTTGATGATAACGTTGTCTGGATCTATCGTGCGATCCATCGTTGGAAGCGTCCAAAATATTGAAAATCTGCCCACCCTATCGAAAGTTGCAATTTTTTGCGTTGGATCTTAAATATTTTGATGAAAATGATAACCGGATCAATCATGCGACCCATCGTTGGATGCGTAATTAAAAGACCTTTCCAATGAGTTCAACAGATTGAAAATCTGACAACCCTATCAAAAGTATAATAATGTGAGGAAGGCACCAACCATCTTAAGGAGGATTAAGTAACTTTTTTTTTGCAATTTAGTCAAGTCTGTAATAAATGATTAGAAAAAAAATGTCCCTCAAGCATGTAAAGATTCAATGTCTCTAAAAAAGGCCCTTGCAAATTTAATTCACGTTTTTGTCAGTTAACGGGGTTTAAAAAAATCTCGGGAAGTTCTGAGAATTCCCGAAAAATTTAATGATTTGTTCATTCTAATGCTTTTAGGACCTTTTCTAAAACTCTAGACATGTATATTGTTTTCAAATTTAATGAGCAGTTCTTTAAGATGTACAATACATTAAGTTATAAACTAAGTTTTTTTTTCTAAAAGAAAAATACTACTTCTGAGTTTAAGTGCTTTAAAATTTCCTTCCTGGAAAAACCCTTTTTTTACAGAAATCATGTTTTCATGACTAATTTTTTTTCAAAAACCAGTCCCATTATATTCAACTATTGTACAAAATAATAAATCAGTAAGAGTACTTTGAAAGCCTACCTTCTATTCTTTTATTCATTTGAAACACTTTTTTATGAAATCACAGTCAAATATTTAGAACGTATTTTTGAAATATGTTAGCATTCTTTAGTCACCTTTCAAACACGACGAAGTCAAATTTATTGTATGGTTTATGTTACATAAACTTCAGTCCAATTAATAATTTCGATCAAAATTGTTTTCAATTTAACAAAGTTGTTCAAAACTTTACGATAATTTAATTCCATTTCACAATGACGCTTAATTTTTTTTCAGATTTAACCCTCTATCGTCCAGGTTGCACAAGTGCCCCCAAACTGAAATTTCTAGCATTTTTTTTAAAGAATTCAACTTATTGTTGTAAATATGATACAACTTCCAATTTCTTCCAATTTGTTCATGGTGAATAAATACGTAAAGCATCTCAATTTTGCCCTTGGTTTTATAATAATTTTAAACTGTAAACGTGAGAGCAATTCCATGCTAACGCGGTCAAAGGCAAACTTAGATGAAATTGGACAAACCTTCGGGTTTCAATATTTTTTCCTCAACAACCACTAAAAAAATGCCAAAAACCGTGCTTCTCGAAATTTGAATATTTAAAACTTAAAATCTATCCTTAAAATGACAAAAAATATGATAATGGTCTACACGCAGATCATTATCTAAAACTGTCACGAAAGTCAATTCCAGTGATTGGATGAGGATTATGTTTACATTTAGACCACCTTAAAACAATGAAGTTTTAATAAAATGGTTTTTTTTTTAGGATTGCGTTTCCCTACTATTTTGTGAGACTTCTAGAAATATCTTAGGCTATCAGAAAAAAATAAAATAAAATTGTGGGCTTTCCTTCAACTTGAAATTAACATTTCAACACAAACGTTGAAAAATCTCATATAAAACGCGACTACATTTCTACCAGAGCATATTTTTTTTCAGAAACCTCGCCAAAACAAGTTGTGGGCTATCCACAACCACTTAACTAAGAATAGTTAGGTTGCTTATGATAGATAACTTGTGTAGAAAAAAATCGTTACATGAGCGGTTATCTACAGTCAACTTATAAAACTATTATCAAAGATTTTGAAATCCAAATCTTATGTCAAGTTAGTAATTTACTCACTTTTCGACTGTAGAAGGCCAGAATCCTTTTCATGGATTCAAATTCCTACGCTAAGTACAGTTTTCCATGTTAAGTTGAAGCAAGATGCCAGTTCTTAGACAACTTCTGTTCAACTTAAGAGGCAGTATTTTGTAATTTGTTCAAGATTTGTATTGGTGTTGTGGATTTGATTGGAATTTAGAATGAATTAAAATACGTTTTTATTAATTTGTTTGATACAGCATTTGACGTATTGACCACAGGGTATATAAGATCTATTTCTTTTTTCAAAAATGTTATTTTTAAATTATTTTTAAAGGGTTACATACATGTTCAAAATCTCAAAAATTCATAATTCCGATTATTTATTAAATCTTTTCAAAAGATTATTTCCAATCACTCCTAAAAGTATCATAAAGATATTTCATGATTCAATTGAGTCGAAGACGATTTAAGTTTAATGTTTTACCAAGCGCAAAGCATTCGTGTGAGCGTTTCTCTCAAAACACCGAGTTGATTTGCGGGTGCCACGATATCTCAAGATTGAAATGACCAAATTGGTTGAAATTTGAAGTGAGGACTCTCAAGACATTTCCCGTGTGCATGATAAAGCCCGATTTTGAAATTAAGGTTTAAAAAAATACAAAAACAAAAAAACTGTTAATTTTTTATATGAAAAACAGAAAAATATGTTTATCTTTTATCTATGAGAAAAACTGTGATTGGCCAAAAAGTTAATACCATAGACTTAAAGTCCATGAAATTTCCTAACTTTTGACCTAAGGGAGTAAGACATAAGGGAGTAAGAGTGTTGGAGGTTGTTGCAAAAAGATATTATGGTTTTAGAAAAATACATTTTTAGCAGTAATTTGCAAAAGATATGAGAAAAAGTCAAACCAATCTCGGATATTTAGGCTTCAAAAGGCCTTTCAAATGCAACTAAGAGAATTGGAATCAATGAAGTTTTACGAAAATGCGAGCAATTTTAAGATTTTTTTTTTGTTTTTCGGACATCAAATTTCAATGCTCGTTTTATCCCACTTCCCTTTGTCGTAGAGGGCTCATATCTGGCATGAGTTCATCTCATGTATACACAAACAAACGCTTTATGTTTACACTAGTAAAACTAGCTCTTACATCAATTTGGTTGCTTGCTATCCACCTAATTAGCAACTGCAATGAACAGAACTTCGTAAGTAATGGCATTATTCTTAAATGTGCTTCCAAAAAACTCGAGTAGTGAATTGAAAAATGACGCTACCTTCATGTTTCACCTTAAGTGATTGTAGATAGTCCATAAGTCTTTGACCGCTATGCTTCGATTTAAGGTTTAGCAATATCTATATTACGAGACACAAATATATTTAAATATCTTGCGCCCTTCTCAAACGTCATTCTCGAGTAAAATTAGTTCTAAATACACCAAATTGACTTATATAAGCTTAGGATATCATGTTTACAAAGGTTACAACCGATTGCCTATTAGGCATGAAATTCCACTGAAGTTTGCAATGTTCAGATAGTAAACCGACTGCGAGAAGTTGTTTACTGTCTTTTATTTGAGCTATTTAAATATTACTTTCAGTCAGTCAAAAACACATTCTGAAAGCTATAATTAGACCCCAAACTGCTGATTTGCCGAAAAAGATGATGTAAATTGTAAATTCAATAGACATTTTCCCTTAGATGTTGCCAGTTGCAAACCTACTTTGCTGAGCTTAACCATTTTTCCCACTCAAACATTTATGATTAATTCGTGTGGGATGTAAACTCGAGACTACCAACAACACACATGCCAATGCATTCTTTCGCAAAGCTCTTGTGCTAACTCGGCGGCGTCTCCGGCTGCTGGTTGCATTCAACAACAAGCTTAGCTCGAGCGCGTCTCAAGGAGCTTCCGCTACTTTGAAGAGCCTTCTTCCGCAAGCCACAAGCCACGAACCACGCCGTCACCGCCGCGTTTTGTGCGGGCTTTTACAGAAAACTTTTCAATCCAGCGCAAAACACACACCGCGTCACATTCATCGTAATTCTAAAAGAAAAAAATGTTAGTGGAAGGTGTTTTCGTCAGCTGGAATGCCTTGAAAAGCTGTGGTCGGGAAAACAAGACGTACAAAGAAGAAAAAGTTTTCTAAAGTGGTGGGTACTTCTTCACTCGGTAAAAATTTTACAACTGATTTTCTGCGAGAAGCTTTTCCGACAAAAGCTTGCCGCCACCATGTGTGTCTGTGTGACAAGTGCGCGAACGATTGTTTGTTCCCAAACTGGAAAGAACGAGTAACGCGCGCGCTCTTTGTAGCCAGTGCTGCCAGCTCGTAAGCCGTAAAAAGAGAACTCGTGTACGTCAAGCATCTCAAGGAAACAATTCAATTAAAACTAAATTATGGGAAAAGTTGGACCTGCGAGCAGAAATGGCAGTCTAGTTGTGAGCAGGTATTAGGAACTAGCAGTTGGAGAGAGAGGGGTTTGCCATCGGAAGACGAATGGATTTCGGAGGCCAAACTTTTGGTACATGATGTGACTTTACGGTCTCTGCGCTACTCAGGAACCTTCGATGGAATTCCTGCGACGACGATGCAGTAATTCTGTTAGTACAACTAAATACGTGGTTCAAACTGATGGTCCAGATACCGGGTTGAATTTAACAATCATAAGAATCTTAAAATATTGAAATGGACATAATAATTACTTCCAATAATAATAGCTCAACGTCCATCAGCAGTAGCTGCTACGTCCATCCCATTAAGATCATGGTTTGGAAATCCTCTTCCATCACCACGTGATGGATCTGAGAAGAGACTATTAATATTCAACGTTGTTATCCATAGCCAGGCGGTATGGGGGCGCGTGCTCGTGCGTGACCGGGCGTGCACCGTAACGCGTAGAACATTGCGTTCGACACACATGATGGGAAGCGCATCCGTGGTTGGTCGTGCATGGAGTGCTAATGCGTTCGACCCGGGGATTCCTTATGCATACATGAAGACGCAGACGTTCACATGTTCCAAGGAGTCTCGGAAGTGCGTATATCTTCGAGACTCTACCAACGCTGAGGAAGCCCCACTAATGACGGTGTAAATTACTTTGCACAGCGTAGACGGCTAGCAGCGTTGGCAGAAGGTAAACAATGCTCTTGGCATTATGGTTATGAGAGACTTTGACGATCTGGTGAGAGATATTCTGATCTTAATTATTAATGATGTACTAAGTCGAACTGATCTGTTGTCAGAATGAGATTTGAAGGTCTTTCTTGACTTCGAATAATCATTTATGTTTATCTGTACACCCAAAATTCTGAGTCAAGAGAATCGTTCTCTCGAAATTTAT
This sequence comes from Culex pipiens pallens, assembly GCF_016801865.2. Classification (NCBI taxonomy): domain Eukaryota; kingdom Metazoa; phylum Arthropoda; class Insecta; order Diptera; family Culicidae; genus Culex; species Culex pipiens. The sequence continues at coordinate 144,709,667 of NC_068938.1, read as the reverse complement.
TGAGGGCTCAATGTCAAAATCGAAAAAATAATGTTACCAACTCACACCATCATAACAAACATATTAATTCGTTCATTGAAACAAGTGTAATTAATCAACTTCTGACCACTACTTAGTCACTACTCGGGTTCGATTCCCGTAGTTGACACTTTTGGTGTTTTGTTTGACGGCTGAGTTTTTTTCGCAAATGAACCTCGAGAGAATAATTCTCCCGCTCATCTCAAGCTGTGCTCTCTGCGTCCGTAAATGGTACCACTATTCTCTTGACTCGAGGCCATTATTCTTGCGGACGAGTGCTGCCCAGTTTTGGGTGTACACTTTTGAAATATGTGTAAAGTTTCTTAAATATGAATTAACGCTCTACTGTCCAAATTTTTCATTCCTTTTACATACAGTATGTAAAAAAAGTATTCACACCCCTTGGGCACTATGCACATTTTGTGATGAAACATGTAAACAATTTAATGTTTGACAGAAACCTAATACTACGTTTTGTTCAGAAATTCATGCCGAACATTTTGTTACAAAATGCTCATGAAAAGATGATTTCTATAAAAAGTTATATAACAAATACTATTAAAAAAATTAAAGTTTGTAGACCTTTCGAAAATCTAACACAAATAAAGTTATTTGTTGACAAATCACCATAAATCCAGCCTCTCAACTCCAAATAGGCATCCTTGACTGATTAAAAAAATAATTTGGATTAAATATATACCCATATTTACACAAAGAATTTTAGAGCGCCCGCCGCGGGATTCGAACCAGCGACCTCTGGATTGTGAGTCCAGTGCGTGGTCCGATTGATCCACACAGGCGGGACGTATGTATGGATGGCCAAAAATGTATGGAATTTCGTAATTTTTGTTCTCGTGGATCAAACTTACTTTTTGCTCAGGTATTTAAAAACGTGGGTTTTATAGAAAACCAAGATGTTTAGGTATCAAAAGATCGGAAATTTTATGCCCTTTCCGATGCCACATAGGTTGACTTATGAATCGTGGACCGGTTCAGATGCAGGCGGATTTTACGACGACGTAATTCCGGGTTGGTACGAAATTCCAACGAAAAATCTATTCTAGCAATACAAAGACCCGCAAACGGTGTTATACTCCAAAATGTTTATTTAACAATTTTATGGTAATATATTGACATTTGGTTAAATTAAAAGTTTGCAAAATTAAGTTTAGATAAGTTTTATAAAAAAATTACAGAGTTATATAAACTTTTATACTAAGTAGTTAGTAAACTTTATATTCAATCCAAATTATTTTTTTAATCAGTCAAGGCTACTTATTTGGAGTTGGGAGACTGGATTCATGGTGATTTGTCAACAAATAACTTTATTTTTGTTAATTTTTTGAAATGTGTACAAACTTTTTTTGCACCTTTTTTTTATTTTTGTAATAGTTTGTGTTATATAACTTTTTATAGAAATCATCTTTTCATCAGCTTTTTGTAGCAAAATGTTCGGCATGAGTTTCTGAACAAAACGTAGTAATAGGTTTCGGTCAAACTTTAAATTGTTTACATGTTTCATCACAAATTGTGCATAGTGCCCAAGGGGTGTAAATACTTTTTTTACATACTGTATCTAGTTTTTACAGTAACTTTTTCAGTATTTGCCTGTTTTCACATTTTCTCCCATTTAACGACACCATTATCATTTAAATCATAAAAAAGCTTAGATTCATAGTCTGGTACCCTACAAAAAAATACTGCATACTTATTTTAACATTATTTAGAGGAAATGTTAGCAAGAAACACAGCCAAATTTGACCTCAGAAAAAATGACATTTTTAAAAATATTGACAAAGTCACATAATAAAAGTCACGCTTCCAACCTTATAATTTTCTTAAAATTTTCAGATTTTTTCTTTCCAATGCTTTTTAAACATCAAAAATTGGTTGAAAAAGGGTTCACTGAATATTGGGAGGCTGAAAATGAATTAAAGCAAAGATTTTTTGCCATACTGGTCATGTATGTTACATAACCACCTGCATATTTTAATGGTGGACATTGAAACTTAACAATCTACCAAAATAAAATAAAAAACTTAAAGCAGTTCTACCAACAAACCTGAAGAATTTTTGGAGAAAGAAAAGTTGAGCGATTCTCTACGAAATCGGGCGAATCACCCATATAAGTCTCCATAGTATTTTTGGCAGCTGGTCTTACAAAAATGGTGCCAAGATATTTGAAGGAATTTCCTGATCGATTTGGTATCTTCGGAAAGACCAATTTTATTTTTTAAAAAAGTTCAATTTCACAAAATCCGTTTATTTTTATTTTTGACATTTTTTTTATATGATTCAGGGGACAAAAAATCGCAACTTTTGATACATAGAGAAGTTTGGACAAAAATAATTTCTGCTAAATGGTGTTTTGAAAAAAGCGTTTTTTTAAAGAAATTTTAGTCAAACTTTTTTTTGACTTAAGTTTAAGAAGAGTTTTAATGTAAAATTTGCAATCGAAAAGTGCTGTACAGATTTTTTTTTAAATAATTTGCACCTCCTTCAAGATAAACCAACTTAAAGTTTAATTTTAACTGAAAATTTCCTGTTTTTCGTTTTTTAAATAGTATTTATTATGTTCCATTCCTGAAAATGTCTTTTAATTTAAATTCAGAAAATTTCCAATAAAATTGAAGAAAAAGAAACAAACAAAATGTATTTATTAGTTAAAGTTTTTTAAGTCTCATCCAAACATTCCTACATTTTCTAATGCCAATATCTCAGCAACTAATGGTCCAGTTTGCAATGTTGAAAAATGAAAAAATGTGAATAATAATGAGCTCCTTGGTAAAAAATATTTTGAAATTTTTCGAATCAAAACTATTATTTAAAATAAGCGTAATGGGCGTATGTTTGGCCCTTTCGAAATGTGAGTCTTGATTGCAATATTTTTTCGAACAGATCATAAAATTTCTCAAATGTTTCTTTTTTCAACATTGTAAATTGGAGCATTTGTTTCTGATGAGACTTAAAAAACTTAATTTTATTGTATATTTTTCTTTTATTTGCTTTTATACATCAACCAGAGGTCCAATCTTCATTGTCTCTTTGGCAATTTTATTGGAAATTTTCTGAACCTTAAATAAATATTTTCGAAATGGACTATGTGTGGACACTATTTAAAAAAGTGTCCATGATTGAAAAATGGTATTTTTTAGTTAAAATTTGCTTTAAGTGGCTATATCTTGAAAATGGTACTCCTTATCAAAAAATGTGTTCAGTACTTTTTGATTGCAAATTTCATTTTACATTAATAACTGAAGTCATAAAATTTGTTCGACAAAAAATTCATAAAAAACATCATACCATGTTTTCAATACTTCAGTGGCAATTTTTTCTCCATACTTCTTTGTGGCTCAAACGTTGCGGTTTTTGACCCCTAAAACATTTCCATAACTATAAAATACAAGCTCTTCCCGGCAAACTTCGTCCTGCCCTTTTTTGGTTTCCTGACGTGTCTTGCTTGTTTGCTAATTCAGCCTCCTGTGATCTAAATTTGAGTTTACGGAACTTTTTCCATACAATCCGCAAATTTTCCGGAATCGGTTCCAGAGTGGCCAAAGTTGTAATTTTTTGGCGTAAGAACCTTCCTTGTACTTATACGAACCCAACGCAACAAAGGGCAGCTCGATCCGACGTTCCGTATTGAATTGATTCGCGTTCGAACAAAACCGTCGAAATTTTTTATATATGTAGATTGATTTTGGAATATAGAATTTTAGTAAAAAAAAGTTAATTTAAAAAACGGTAAACCTATTTTTTTCAGGATAGTCTTCATTAATACCTTAAACTCTTCCGAAGACACCAAATCGATCAGAAAATTCCTTCAAAAGTTACAGATTTTCGAATATTTACGTACCATTTTTGTATGGACAGCTGCCAAAATTGTATGGAGACTTGTATGGGTGAACCAATGACACAAAATGGCTTCTTTGGTCATAGGGAAAGACCGCACATAGTTGGAACAAAATAAAAAAATATAAATAAAATCCATTTCTGGCTTTGGTGGTGCTGAGTAGAGAAAAAATGCATAAAACAATGCTGTTAAATGTAGTACCTTTATCAGATGTTACAATTTTAAATCCAGCTTCAAAAACAACACCGAACAAACAATCTTATCGACAGAAACCCCTATTTGGACAAGCATTTTTACCTGTTTTACCACAGTGACTTTACAGGAAGCTACCTCCGCTGTTTACAACCTCACTAAGACGGTGTGAGTGTGTGTTTAATGATAGTTAATAATGAAGCACCTCACATCCGTTGCACCTTCTTCGTCGTTCCTTTCCGAAAGCGGAAGTTCTCGTCAGTGAGCACAAAACGGCGTCCCGACGTAATGATAGTCGTCCCCGTTTGTTGGTGGAGCTTCCTCCAGGAACAACGCGCGGCGACAGCGAAAACAACCGCCCGAGCTTTGTGTCATGTAACGTGCGCCACGGCGAGCTTTTGCTAAACAACAGCGCACGGTGGTTGTGCCGGTTCTCGGTGTTGCGTTGTTTGAACAAGGAGCAAACGAGCCAAACAACACAAACAACACCGGGAACGTCGAGCCAACATGGTGGGAGCAACGTGGAAACTTGTAGACGGAGATGAGAGAAAATGGGAGAAAACACGTTTCTGGAAATAGAACGGATGTAATAAGGAGAAGCATCAGGAACGATATTTATGTTTGCAGTTTTAGAGCAAAAAAAAACTGTTGTTGAAACAGCTCATGAGAAAACCGTAGGGTACGTTATCCATTAGTGGACCCCTTTCCAATAGTGGACCCTCTGAAGGGTTTTTGATGAAAAATTCAATAAAATCACGATTTCAAGCGTGTTGTTGTCTACAAATCATTTATTTGGCATGTTCAGCATCATTTAAAACAATGTTGACTGACATTGAATTGTCCTTTTCACCAAAATAAGTGTCTGAGTTCGACATCTGAAATCAGCCATGGCCACTAGCATTTTCACAACAAAACTGCATTTATATTTTATGATTGAATTAACCATCCAATCATTTTTTGACTGATTATTTAACTTCAGCAAGTCGAAATAATGTAAGTTTAAGGATCTTTACTAAAATAAAGCGAAGAACTGCCATTTTCGAGCAAAAATAAGGGGGGTCCAATATAGGACAACGAAATCCAAACTTTTCCAAAAGTGGACCCCTGTTAATTAAACCTTCAAAAATGCAGAAAACTGTGTATTCAAGCAAAAGTTTCTCTAAATCATACAATAAATGCTTGTTGTTATCAACCTCAACGCATATTTTTTCAATTATGAGTATAAATATAGCTGTTTTCATGTTAAAAGTACCAAAAATGCTGAAGCCGTAAGAATTTATAATTAATCAAAACTATAGTTAATTGTACTTAACTGAAGCATCATAATTGCAGTTTGAAATGATATTTTATAATAATAAATCAATAACAAAACATTTTTTTAAATAAACATGCGTGGTTTTATCAGCAACTGTAAACAAATCAATTATTAATTTCGGTCAACCATTTATGTAATTAATATGGAAAAAATTGCATCAAGATTACTTTTTTTAATTATTTTTATGTTTATAGTGGTTTTTGAAACGTTTTCTCTGATCTTTTTCGGAAATAAATGTGTTTAAATGTCTGTGAGCCAAATTTGTAAACAAAACATATTTGTTTATAATGAAAAATGAGCAAAATCCATCTTTTTTTTTTATTTATTTATTCGTCAAACATACGTAGACTACATGATCGTTGCTTAGTTTCTAATTACAAGGGGGGAACATCTATCTTTGATTGTAGAACTGTTTTTTCATGGTGGATTTTGTCATTGTGAAATCGATTATGTTATTATATTTGTTATAAGTTTCCATCATTCTATTCATGGGCCCGTGTTTAGCGTAGTCAGTTCTGTGAAAATGCAATGCGAAAGGCTCACGTGCTCTCAATACGCATGTGGGTTCATAGAAATTTAATGTTTGTAACAACTCTGGAGAATTAATTCGGTTTGCAATAAGATCATTTACGAACGAGAGAGAAGCGAATTCACGACGCTTTACAAGTGTTTCTAAGCTTATTAACATACAGCGTGCAATATACGAAGGGAGAGGAAACACTGTCCACCCTAGTTTACGAAGAGCAAATAGTAAAAATTGTTTTTGCACTGATTCAATACGGGTTTCGTGTGTTTTGATGTGTGGACTCCACACGACGCTACAATATTCAAGAATAGAGCGAACATAAGCTATGAACAATGTTTTCAATGTATAGGGGTCCTTAAAGTTATAACTGAATCGTTTTATGAAGTTGAGCATATTAGTTGCTTTGAATACCATCGTGTTGTAATGTTCGATGAAAGTCATTTTAGAATCAAGTATGACTCCTAAATCTCTAACATTTGAACAGGTTTCAACTATCTGGTTGTCTAGTTTTACGTTTATATTTGGCTTATTTATTTTTCTGCTGAACAAGATCGATGTACACTTTTTAATGTTAAGTTGTAAAAGGCTACGACAGCACCATTCAAAGAATATGTTGATTTCGTTCTGGAATCTTGAAGCGTCAGTTTCGTCTTTAATTTTCATAAACAATTTCATGTCATCTGCGTAAATCGAAACGTTGATATGCTTAAATATAAAGGATACATCATTTACGTAAAGAATAAAAAGTAATGGGCCTAAATGAGAGCCTTGAGGTACCCCGGAAGTAACATTGATGAGCCTAGATATGAGGCCATTAAATTTAACACATTGCGTGCGTTTTGTTAAGTAAGATTTAAGCCATGAAAGTAGATTAGAATCAATTCCGATTTTATCCAATTTGAAAAGAAGCATAGGAATGTCCACTCTGTCGAAGGCTTTGCTAAAGTCAGTATAGAGTGTCTGTACAGAGTTTTTGTTATCCATTTCATTCAATGTGTAGTTTACGAACGAGAGAAGATTAGTTGCGGTTGAGCGCCCTTTGAAAAATCCATGCTGTTTTTGTGTTATGTAGTCTTTTAATTGAGCAAACATTTTGTTGTTAACTATTGCCTCAAAGAGCTTGGGAATACATGAAATAAGAGCAATTCCACGGTAGTTTTTCACGTCAGATTTTTTACCGGATTTGAAAATTGGAACTAAATATGATTTCTTCCAAGCACTTGGGAATTTCCTGATTTTTTTGGAGATATTCCATCTGGTCCGGTACTTTTTGAACTGTCAAGAGCTTTAAGAGCCGCCTGAATTTCGTCTAAGGATAAGCTATCGACTGTTATTTCGTTATTCGCTTGGGGTATAAAGGAAAAGTAGCTTCGGTCGCGATCGTTTTCATCAAAAGAGGTGTATACGCTTTCAAAAAAGTTTGCGAATAATTCACAAATTTCTGCACTGTTTTTGCCAATTTTATTGTCGAGAGACATATTTGACGGAAAATTACTACTTTTTAATTTTGATTTGACAAAATTGAAAAACTGCTTGGAATCACTCTTGATTTCCGATTCTACCTTTCTATGATACTTTTCAAATTCAAATTGGATGGTGACTTCTAACTGACTGCATATTTGTAGATACTCATCAAGTTTTTGGCTATTGCTTTTGTAAGCTTTGTGAGCTTTTTGTTTTCTATTTTTAAGGTTTTTAACCTCTCTTGTAAACCAAGGCGGGTGTTTGTCAATTGTGCGTCTTTTCCTTCGTATTGGGACGCTTTCATCGAGGATGTCGTATATAATGCTATAGAAAGTGTTAACTGCTAGCTCGATGTTCGTTTCTTTCTCTAGTAATGCTTTCCAATCAACTTCTAATAGTCTACGTTTGATTAAGGGATAATTGGCATTATTGTAATCAGGAATTTCTTCGTAATCTGAACCATCTGGTCTGTTATTAGCCTTATGCACGAAAAGTGAAAATTCAATTGCTGTGTGATGAGCTTCATTTTTCCAAAGTGGATTATTTGCTTCAGTCACACAGAAGTCTTCAGTCATATTAGTAAAAAGAAGATCAAGAAAGCGATTATTTTGATTTTTAACATGATTAATTTGATTTAGGCCGAGAGAGTACATTTTATCAAAAATTAATTGTAATCTATCACTTTCCCCTAAGATGGGAATAAGAATAGACTCGTTTTCTGCGTCAACCTTTTATTCATTATATCTATCATGAGACCTACACCATGCATCAAAACATCAAATATCGGTTAAATTTGGTATCAAAATAACAGTTTGCCTATAGTGGACCCGGGTCCACAATCTGATTATTGACCCGGGTCCACTATAGGAAAAAAGGGTCCATAACAAGGCAAAAAAACTTTTTTTTCAAATGGCTATTTTTCTGCTCAAAAACAAATAACTGATGAAATAGTCAAAATTGTTCAAAAGACTTCAGGTTTCATTTTTTTGTATAAAGGGTTATGAAAAAGTGCTTAAAATATTAAAAATTTGTGAAAAATGTGCTTCGGCTCTACTAGGGGGTCCACTAATGGTTAAAATACCCTAGCAAATATTTTAATTGGTCAAAGGATGATAAATTTTGAGTGATACAAAAAAAAACTTATTAAAAATATCGCTTGAAAATAAATTTATTATGGGGAGAACGAAACAAAACGTACTATGAACCCATGACCCATGATTTTCTTGTATTTTATCTTCATTTCATTAACCAAAAACAAATTTCTCAAATGCGGGCCTCTGCCCAATATGAAGACTTCCTAGTAACATTTTTACCTGGATAGTCGATTGCTGAAGTCAGCTAAATTAAATTTTAACGTTTGTTGATTTAAAAAAAAAATAGGTTGGAAAAAGTGCTTATTTTTTGCAAAAAATAACCTTTATCAAAAATGATTTAAAACACTTTTCGATTCCAAATTCAAATTTAACGTTAAAAATTCAGTTTAAGTTTGTGAAATAAACTTTTTTTTTGCTATAACGATGTTGCAATCCACTAAAATTTTACAAATCGACTTGTTTTTATTTGTCTGAAACTTTGTCCATCGAATCCTTCATAATTTGTTTCTTCATAAAAGTCTCCATACAAGTTTGAGGGCTATCAATTGAAAAGTGTTATGAAAACAATAAAAAATCTGTATATAGAGAAGAGATTTTCTGATCGATTTGGTGTCTTTCACAAAGTTGTAGATCATGATTAGAACCATTTAGACAAAAAAAAATGCACTCTCAAAACCCCCATTTTAAATAATTTATTGTCACAGAACTCGATTTTGAAAACTATCAAAAAATTATAAAATCTGAAAAATATTATAAGGGTTGAGATAATTTGACACAAATTTCACTTTTTAAAATTGAAAATCCAATCAATGGTTTTCAAGATTCCATCGATTGAAAATTGAGGGTCTATTGGATAAGACTTGGAAATCTTAGGTCATTTTCATTATTTGCAAGGCCAATGTCCTTAAAAGCAAATTGTAGAGAATTTTCTCAGCTTTTCGAATATATATATTTTCGAAGATGGACTTCCTGTCACAGTATATTTTAAAATTAAAAAGTTATTTTTTTATAAATTAACTGACAACGACTTGAAAATGGTGCACTACAACAAAATTTTACAAAAAAAAACTTTTCGGTTTAGAATTCAATTTTATATCATAAATGATTTTTTGATTTTTGTTTGTGTATTTTCGATACAAAACGTCCGGAAAACCCTGTAGCTTAAAATTTGGCAATTGTGTCTACTTCGTTCCAATGGAAATGAAAGAAAAATTTAATCTTTGCCATTAGTAATAGGAACACACGAAGAATCCCGGACAATATTATTACTTTATTCAAAATTTGGTCAATTCCACTTGAATCTGGAGTTTTTTTTTTAAAGGTCCAATGAACCAAATTTTCAGTTTTTGCTTTTTGGGTGTTTTTTAATACCCCTGACTCAAGGCGGTTTCAAAAACACCCAAAAAGCAAAAACTGGAAATTTGGTTTAGTGAACCTTTTAAAAAAAACTTCAGAAATGCATGCAACATGTTTATTTTTTACGATAAGAATATCATTCTAATTATTCTAAAAGGATAATCTATGTTTGACATTATATTATAGACCAATGTTACTGGCTCTGGATTTTTTTTAAATGAGTATGCCATGATATTTTATCCACACCGAACATGTTTTTTTAAGTAATTGATGAGGTTTCTAGAAAAAACAAATTCTTTCTTTACATTGTCTTAAAGTTTTTTTTAAATAAATAATTATTGATTGATGATGAATCGTTTTAGATAAAAAGCTGATTTTTTGTTAAATTATTCAGATTTAAATTTATAATTTTAACTTTCTAATTTTTTTAATTATTATGAACTTAAGACATTTTGAATCAGTTGTATATGAAACATTCAACAGTAAAATAGCATATCAATACGTTTTGAGCATTCAGCATTCCGATTTCAATTAACAAAAAAGTAGTTAAATTTTGTTATATTTGACTTAAAATTATTATTTTTTTAATTGTAATTAAATATTTTGATATCTTGAAAACAAAAATTCTGATCATTTCCCATTAAAGCTCAAAAGATGGAATTTTCTAAAGTGTTTATTTGGTAAAATATTGCTTTCTTGTGAAAAAAGGGTTATAACTACTTTGAGATTTTTTTTTCTAGAATTCTTTCCACCAATACCACTAATTTTCCCAAAGATGCAATCGATTAGAAAAAATCGAGATAGATACCCATTTTTGATTTTTTTAGATGAACTTATATGTATAGCAACTGCCAAAATTGTATGTAGAATTGTGTTAGGCCAAACTTATGATGCAAAATGTTTTCGTTTTTCAAAAAGATAGAATTCACACAATTTAAGCCATTTTAAAATAATATTAAAAATCAAAGAAATTGCTAATTCTTGGAAGAATGGCTTTTCTTGAATTTATAGCATTAACATTTACATAATTATTTAAAACAAACGAAGTCTTTTTTAATCTCATGATTGGAAAAATGGAAGGAAATGGAGATGAAAAATTTCAAGAGGTTTGGTTTTTTAATTTGTCGAAAACATTTTTTTTTTCTAGTGCAGTTTTTTGAAAGCTTTCATAAGAAATTTAAATATCTAACAAAATACCTGTACAAATGTACACACTTTTAAAGTATTTTGATGTTCAGATCAGATTTAAAAGCATTGTAAATTGTTGTAAAACTTTTCAGGAAAATTAATTCTGGTCCCGGGAGGAAATCGTAATTTTTAATATCGAAATCAGGTCATATACAAAATACAAAAAAAATGTTTGCCAAAATTCTGTATGATTGCTCTTGACAATAAAAAAAACTTCTACTAACTTGGTTTTATCTAGCTGCTTGAATTAATTAATGGAAGAAACTTAATTATTTTTTTATTGAAACTTGTTTTATATATATTTCATCGATAAGTATCCACTAATCACCATTCCATTAAATCATTATACTTCCGTAATTACAATATCACTTCCGTGGGAACGGCCTTTTTCGGATCACTCTTTGACAAAAAAAAAAAAGCCGGAAGTGTTAAATACCACCCAACTCCACAGCGCATTATTCATTCATTAACGTCAACGTTCCATTTTACATCGTTTTTCACGAAAAGGAACCCACGTGGCGAACACGCCCACAAACGCAACAAAAAAGGGGTAGATGCGGTGTTGTCCTTTTTTCTGGGTTTTCCTTTCACGCGCAAACCACACCGAACCCTGCTGAATCATCATGTTTAATTGCATTTTAATTCCTCACACATTGCGCCCATAATTGCATGCTGGGCGCTCAATGGTCAGAGGAACGAAAAAAGGACGATGACGTAAAATAAAGAAAAAAGGACGATGACGTAAAATAAAGGGCAGGGGTGGCTTAAATTAATGTTTCATTTAGATTTGGAAATTAATCTTGAGATTTTTCATTTTAATGAATTATAATTATTCTAAAATTTGTCTTAAATTTAATTAAATTTTACGTGTTCAATTTGAAATTGTTGGAACCTCTGCATTCACCAACCAATTTTTTTCTTGCTGAAAAATTAACAGAATGCATTGCATAATATCATCGCACGAAAAGCCCACTGGACAAAAAAGCTCCGGTTGACGTTGCACACCGCGCGCCGCTCCTTGACGATTTAACCGGCGACTGCTGCCGCCGGAGTGTGGCAGGTGTAAATTATGCAGTTTAGATTTAATCAATTTCATGGCTGACGCTTTTCTTGCACCGCGCCGTTTGTTTTTCCCGAGCAAAGGACGCGTTGACGCAAAGTGAGAGAGCAAAAAAAAAAATAATGGAAAGATGGCTGAACAAGCACTTCCGGCTGGTGAAAAGCTCACCACGTTGGTTAGGCTTTTGTGGGGAGCTTTTTTTTGCTTGCTTTGTTTTCCAGTTTGAAACTGTTGACTTGTCAGGTTTGACGTGTTTAAGTTTTGATGTTTTAGAAATATGAGTAGATGTTTTAAATGTTTTAAATTTTTTCATAAATTTTTATTTCTGTTGAAAATGAGAATGTTTAAAAAACACAAACTTTCCGCAAAATATTGTAATTTCCAAAGCCTTTCAAACAGGATCATAGAGTCACCTGTGTGAAATTTTCCCCGTATTTTGTTTATCTAAACTATTTTTGCAGTACGGAGAATTTCCCCACCCCATACAAGGCAGAAATTCTACTCGTGTTAAATTTAACACCTTATGAATTATTCATGTCGCAGCAGCAGCAGCAAAAACACTCTTTTTGCTCCTCTCGGCATTGTGCTGACTTGCTATGAGTACAAACAGGGAGTGAAAGTGTGTGTATGTGTTTCTGTGTGATGTAGGCAAACGAAGCTTGCAATTTGTCGATCCCGATATGGTGTGTGTGTGCTGCAGCAGCAGCTGATTCATACAAAAGATTTAGCCTCAATATTGGATGGGGAAAAATCGGGCCACAGGTGCGGCTGAAATGAAATTAAATCTATTTTTGATTTCTACATGGCAATATGTGAAAGCATGAGGGGTGAGATAAAATTTATTGGAGTCTGAAATCATAGAATTTATGCTTTTTTAAATACTTTGCTTAGAAAAAAATCAAATTACTGATCAATTCTACCTGATGTCGGGCGATTTCACGAGAAAAGACAAAATTCTTGAAGATTACAAACCAAAACCATATTTACTGTAGATTTTTGTTGTTGTTGGTTTTATATCCAAGAATTTCGTTACTGTAATCTATTCGCCAGAATAACTCATTATCCAGACATTTTTGTTGACGTTGTTTTGCTAAAGAGTGATTCTCTACGAGTTCACAAATTTTTCTCTGTATTTTTAGATTTGGATGAATTTTTGTCGATGCGTTCCTTATGCATATAAGAGTATCGATTTGATGTCTTCGGGCAAGTTGTAGGTTACGATCAGGACTTAGAAAAAGGCACACGAGAAAAAATATTTCCCATCTTTTTTATTTGATATTGTCATAATTTTTTTTTAATTTTCGATTTTTTTTCATATGTTATCGGGGACTAAAAATTACATCCCTTGCGCTTGAGTTTATAAAAGTGGTTCTCAACCTTTTTCGATCCTTTTCCCCTTGGCTGATTTTCATGAACTTCATTCCCCTCCAAAAATGTGCAAATAATTTCTATCATTGCCAAATGTCATGAAAATAGCCATGATAAAAACAACCCAAAAACTCGAGGAAAATCTTCATTTTTTATTTATACCAAGAACCGTCATCAGGGGTGACATTGGGTCTGGGAAGTGTGATTGGGTCATACAAATTTCAGCATTTTGCTTATTTTGAATGGATATGAAAACTCACACGAATTCTCTTTTTCTTTAGTACAACTAATTTTTGATAACAAGAACAAAAATATTTCCGAACGGCTTTTGTTCCAAGCTTAAAATTCACAGCAAATAAGTTTAAGGAAATTCAATTTCAACTCAGCGATCATGTTTGATAGGATTTGTTTTTGAACTTGCAAAATGTATTTAACATATTTTCTTTAAAAAAACTCTTATTTTCACAATTCGTCAAAACTTTGTTTTTATCAAAAAAAATGTTTGGTTTTTGTCAGCTTTTAAATTTAATATAAGGAAATAAAAAATGCTCTTATTGCTTATCCAATAATTTAAAGTAGATTAAAAAAAGTTGTAAAAAAATGCCAGGTAAGAAATGGGTAATTCTCTACCAACTCACACGAAATCGGGAAAAGTTGCCCCGACCCCTCTTCGATTTGCGTGAAACTTTGTCCTAAGGGGTAACTTTTGTCCCTGATCACGAATCCGAGGTCCGTTTTTTGATACCTCGTGACGGAGGGGCGGTACGACCCCTTCCAATTTTGAGCATGTGAAAAAAGAGGTGTTTTTCAATAATTTGCAGCCTGAAACGGTGATGAGATAGAAATTTGGTGTCACAGGGACTTTTATGTAAAATTAGACGCCCGATTTGATGGCGTACTCAGAATTCCGAAAAAACGTATTTTTCATTGAAAAAAAAACCCTAAAAATGTTTTAAAAATTCTCCCATTTTCCGTTACTCGACTGTAAAAATTTTTAGAACATGTCATTTTATGGGAAATTTAATGTACTTTTCGAATCTACATTGACCCAGAAGGGTCATTTTTTCATTCAGAACAAAATTTTTCATTTTAAAATTTCGTGTTTTTTCTAACTTTGCAGGGTTATTTTTTAGAGTGTAACAATGTTCTACAAAGTTGTAGAGCAGACAATTACAAAAATTTTGATATATAGACATAAGGGATTTGCTTATAAACATCACGAGTTATTGCGATTTTACGAAAAAAAAGTTTTGAAAAAGTTACTTTTTGCGTTTCTCTTTGTTTCGTCGTCCGTGTCTGTCGCGGGTGACCATGAACGGCCATGATCGATGACGACCAACTTTTTCAAAACTTTTTTTCGTAAAATCGCGATAACTCGTGATGTTTATGAGCAAACCCCTTATGTCTATATATCAATTTTTTTGTAATTGTCTGCTCTACAACTTTGTAGAACATTGTTACACTCTAAAAAATAACCCTGCAAAGTTAGAAAAAACACGAAATTTTAAAATGAAAATTTTTGTTCTAAATGAAAAAATGACCCTTCTGGGTCAATGTAGATTCGAAAAGTACATTAAATTTCCCATAAAATGACATGTTCCGAAATTTTTTACAGTCGAGTAACGGAAAATGGGAGAATTTTTAAAACTTTTTTAGTGTTTTTTTCGATGAAAAATACGTTTTTTCGGAATTCTGAGTACGCCATCAAATCGAGCGTCTAATTTGACTTAAATGTCCCTGTGACACCAAATTTCTATCTCATCATCGTTTCAGGCTGCAAATTATTGAAAAACACCTATTTTTTCGCATGTTCAAAAATGGAAGGGGTCGTACCGCCCCTCCGTCACGAGATATCAAAAAACGGACCTCGGATTCGTGATCAGGGACAAAAGTTACCCCTTAGGACAAAGTTTCACGCAAATCGAAGAGGGGTCGGGGCAACTGCTGTGTGAGTTGGCGGAGAATTACCCAAATATTTTTGTTGTTGTACGAAAGTTCAAAAATAGTCCAATTTTATTGCCTTTTCCCAAGAATGATTAATTCTCAAGCGGCAGGTAGCTTTTCAAAAACTAAAAGTGTAAGACAATAACTAACCTACCTAGAAAACATTCAGAGTGCGGGTTTTAGTAAATAGTTACCAGTTGTCTCGGAACTTTGCTCCATATTGGAATAATTAAAGATTTAAAGATACCAAAATGATTGGTAAATCTCATGCAACAAAAAGTAAAAAAAAAATAAGTAATTCTCCACCAACTCACACAGCTTTTGCAACTACCACTCTTCGAATTTCCTGAAACTTTGCTATAATGGGTAATTTTGGTTTCTGATCACGAATCCGAGGTTCATTTTTCAATATCTCATGGTGGAGGGTCATTCGGCCCCATTTGTTTTACTGGATTTTTCATGAGACACTTTTTTCGAGCAGTGTAGCTTGAAACCGTGAATGTTTTGTCAAACGAACTTTTGTGTAAAATTGGACACCCAATTTGATGGCGTGTCCAACAATCCGAAAAAAACGTTTTTTTTAATGAAAAGTGGTTTTGAACTTCTTGTAATTTCTTCTCTTTTTTTTGAAGATTTTTATTTTTGCCGTGTTGAGGTCATTTTGCGCAACTTTTGTTCTACGAAAAACTTTACTTTTTTTGTTTTTAACAAAGTCACATTAAACAAGTGAAACTTCTAACCTTAAAGTTTTCATAAATTTTATGAGTTCTTCTTTCCAAACCATGCTGAATAATGGATTTTTGGCGTATTTTTAGATCGGAGCTCGCATAGAGGCGGGGTTGGGTTGTAGAGGGTTATCTGTCATCTGTTTAACTGGGAAATTTAATGCAACATAACTGTTAATTTTTTTTCTTGTGATCTGTCGATTGATGTATCGAACTACTGTTAATTTTTTCGTAATTTTATGCCAATTTGTAAAATCATCCATTTAAAAAAATGTTTTTTTGTCTGTTTTACGACATTGAAGAACATTGATAGACTCTTAAAAGTAACCCTACAATGTTTCATGAAACACGTATTTCAAAAATGAAAATGTGTGTTCTTAATGACTTGATGGCCTCGCTGGGTTATTGTAGATTAGATGAGGCCACCCTCCAACGAACTGTCCAATTTTACACTAAAATCCATTTGATACCTGAGCAATTCTCTACGAAATCGGTCTTTTTTCTTCAATTTTAATTTTTGTATTTTTTAATCCGACTGAAACTTTTTTGGTGGCTTCGGTATGCCCAAAGAAGCCATTTTGAATCATTAGTTTGTCCATATAATTTTCCATACAAATTTGGCAGCTGTCCATACAAATTTGATGTATGAAAATTCAAAATTCTGTATCTTTTGAAGGAATTTTTTGATCGATTTGGTGTCTTCGGCGAAGTTGTAGGTATGGATACGGACTACACTGGAAAAAAATGATACAAGGTAAAAAAAATTTGGTGATTTTTTTATTTAACTTTTTATCACTAAAACTAGATTTGTAAAAAAACACTATTTTTAATTTTTTTTTATTTTTTGATATGTTTTAGAGGACATCAAATGCCAACTTTTCAGAAATTTTCAGGTTGTGCAAAAAATCTTTGAGTGAGTTATGAATTTTTGAATCAATACTGATTTTTTCAAAAAATCGAAATATTGGTCGCAAAAATTTTTCAACTTAGTTTTTCGATGTAAAATTAAATTTGCAATCGAAATGTACTTTAGTGAAATTTTGATAAAGTGCACCGTTTTCAAGTTAAATCCATATTTAGGTGACTCTTTCGAAAATAGTCGCAGTTTTTCATTTTTTAAAATTAGTGCACATGTTTGCACACTTTTGAAAAAAATATTTTTGAAAAGCTGAGAAAATTCTCTATATTTTGCTTTTTCGGACTTTGTTGATACGATCTTTAGTTGCTGAGATATTGCAATGCAAAGGTTTAAAAACAGGAAAATTGATGTTTTCTAAGTCTCACCCAAACAACCCACCATTTTCTAATGTCGATATCTCAGCAACTAATGGTCCGATTTTCAATGTTAATATATGAAACATTTGTGAAATTTTCCGATCTTTTCAAAAACAATATTTTCAAAAATTTTAAACCAAGACTAACATTTCAAAAGGGCCAAACATTCAATATTACGCCCTTTTAAAATGTTAGTCTTGGTTTAAAATTTTTGAAAATATTGTTTTTGAAAAGATCGGAAAATTTCACAAATGTTTCATATATTAACATTGAAAATCGGACTATTAGTTGCTGACATATCGACATTTAAAAATTGTGGGCTGTTTGGGTGAGACTTAGAAAACATCAATTTTCCTGTTTTTAAACCTTTGCATTGCAATATCTCAGCAACTAAAGATCGTATCAACAAAGTCTTAAGAAGCAAAATATAGAGAATTTTCTCAGCTTTTCAAAAATATTTTTTTCAAAAGTGTGCACTAATTTAAAAAATGAAAAACTGCGACTATTTTCAAAAAAGTCACCTAAATCTGGATTTATCTTGAAAACGGTGCACTTTATCAAAATTTCACTAAAGTACATTTCGATTGCAAATTTGATTTTACATCGAAAAATGAAGTTGAAAAATTTTTGCGACCAATATTTCGATTTTTTGAAAAAATCAGTATTGATTCGAAAATTCATAACTCGCTCAAAGATTTTTTGCACAACCTGAAAATTTCTGAAAAGTTGACATTTTATGTCCTCTAAAACATATCAAAAAATAAAAAAAAATAAAAATAGTGTTTTTTTGCAAATCTAGTTTTAGTGATAAAAAGTTAAATAAAAAAATCACCAAATTTTTTTTACCGTGTATCATTTTTTTCCAGTGTAGTCCGTATCCATACCTACAACTTTGCCGAAGACACCAAATCGATCAAAAAATTCCTTCAAAAGATACAGATTTTTGAATTTTCAAACATCATTTTTGTATGGATAGCTGCCAAATTTGTATGGAAAATTATATGGACAAACTAATGATGCAAAATGGCTTCTTTGGGCATTCCGAAGGCATTAAAAAAGTTTCGGTCGGATTAAAAAATACAAAAAAAATCGAATGACCGAAATCCTAGAGAACTGCTCATTACAAAAAATATTTTCAAATTCAAAATCGAATTTGCAAACGAAAATGACTCTACAATGTTTCATCTCGTGATATCTAGGAAACTGTTGGTTTGAGTTTCAATGTTAAAATGAGAATATTTTGAGATTTGAGAAAGAGCAAATTTTTATAACATCAATTCAAAATTTTAGAATTAAGAGAAAACTTTGAAAAGTGAAAAAATATATTTTTTTCATTTTCAAATGTTGGGTTTGATATCAAAATTTCGGCACGAATTTGTTTTTATTCTTGATTTACTACTGCTAGCTTTCTGCGGTTGCATTTTATAACAACAGTTGATTCTGTATGGTTGCTGATTTTAACATTTTGATTTTTTTAAGGGCCCAAAATTTACTTTTTTCCTAAAATTTTAATAATTCTCTGATTTGCGAAGTTTTGATCTTTATTTTTTCAAAAATGATTGTTATTAAACGAATTCTAAACTAAATTACCATTTCCTTTCAAGACAGCTCCTAACAAAATCGCCCCGGGCCCTTGAAGACAAATTTCTTAACTCTGTATAGTGCAAACAACAAATTCATTTCCTGCGTTTGAGCTTCCTCCCCTCGGAATTCTCTTCAAAGCTCCAGCTCATTTTCTCCCGAAATACCCTCGTCACGCTTTTCCAAACAATTATTTTCCGTGAGCAGTTGTTTGCGTTCCGCTTAATTTCTTTCATAATTATCATCATCATCATCGTCGTGTTCCGAGTATCGCACTCGTAGTCGCTGTTGTAATGTTTGTTTTTCACCAGTGCGAAAAAGCTTTCAGCATTTGCAAATTTTGTAGGTGGGTGGCACGATTGTTTGGCGGAAGCTTACCCTCTTTTGGAACCCTTTTCGAGCTGGGTATTTTTGCTGTGCAAATAATGCTGTTCTGGTTTGAGAAATGGGCAAGTTTGCGGAAATGATAACTGGTGCTGATGGCAGTTTGGAGTCGATTGGTTTCAGGCCGGGTCAGGCTTTTCTGTTTGTTTTGTTTACGGTTATTACTTTATAAGTTTGATAAAAGTGTGAAATGCAATATATATTTAAAAATTGGGAAAAAAGAACTTTTAAAAACTCTGACACCTCTTTGTTGCTGTAATAACTTCCAAAGATCAATCTGCCTTTCCACCTTTAAAATGTTGAAAAACAACTGCAGCCCTCGCCACTTTGCACTCAGAAGTTAAATGGCTTAGTCAACTTAGTGGAAAACTTTCAAATGCAACCTTTTTTTTCTTTCTCCCCCTCCAACACAAATTGCAACCAGCTGCCTTGGCCTTTCGCGAGCTTTTACGTTTTCACCAATTAATCACGATCCTTTTTGCGCGCCAGTAGCATGTTTTCCTGATGCTTTTCTTTTTTCATCTGAGAAGTAGGAAAAAAACGTTTCTTTACTGCCGGTCAATAAGGTTCGAAAAGCTGCTGCTGCTGGCCACCCCTTTTGTTTTTGCTTGCCTCTCACCGAAGACGAAGGGCTTCTCGTTGACAAATTAAATTACTCTTTGGCCAACTGAACACCGGTCAGCTTTTCAGTAAAGTCTATAAGAGTGGGCAGGAGGAGAAGGGGGTACAACTTTGCTCGGAACTCAATCTGTAAAGTTGTGTGGTCCAATGGAGGGAGCTTTAGGCTTGATGGCCGAGGCGAGGACAACATTTTAATTAATCAACTTCTTTTGGTACTTCCGTTACTATCGTCACCTAATGGAATCAAACTTTGCAGGAAGTTTTTTTTGTTCGTGAAATTAGCTGAAAAGAAGTATTTTTTTAAGAACATGAACGATGTTGTTTGGTACAATTGATATTGATCAAGGCGTGGAATATAACTTTGCATAACACTTTCAAGTTTGGTGAAAAATGTGAAAAAACGAAAAAGCTTCGTTAAAAAAAAACATTTTAACTGGAATATTACAAGATGCCCAAATGACTCCCATAAAATTGGCTGGAGTTAATATGGACAAGCGAAACCAAGAACTTTATCTAGGGAATTTTGTAATTTCAACATTCATAGACATACTTTGTGGAGTAATTTGTTGTTCTTTTGGGCACATCCTAAAATATGTCGGATGTGTTTGAAGTTTGAAATGATTTTTTTTAATTTGTTTGTTCTTCATGCATTTAGGCGCAATCAAATAAAAACAATAAGCTTTTGTTATAGATTTAATAGGGAAGAATTAAAATCACTGAGGTTGTTGAAATAAAAGTTTTGAAATTGATTGTAAGATGGAATTAACTTTTTTGAACGATAAATTTGGTATATTAGAAAAAAGAAAAACATACTACAAAACATATGCAATACAGTCCAGACTCGATTATCCGATGTTTCGTTTATCCGTTATTCGATTATCCGAAGTTCGATTATCCAAAGGTTTGTGTGGAACTTCGGATAATCGAATCATGAACAATTTTTTTTTCATTTTCTTATTTTTGACACTCAATTCGAGTTCTGCGACCCCGTTTTAGTCAAATTTGAATGATTTATTGCCTTTAAAATTACCAAATGCAATTTTTCAGTATTTCGTAACCGCCATTTTGGCCGCCATCTTTACTTCAAAAAGCTAAATTACTTTAGAGTAGTTTGAGGGTCATATCAAAAATAAAACAAAGAAAAAAAAAATTTCGTGATTCGATTATCCGAAGTGGATTTTTTCTGAGGTATTCGGATAATCAAGTCTTGAATGTATAATGTAATTTTTCATTTTTTTTTTAATTAAATAAAAGTTTTGTACTTCAAACTTATACCGAAATAAATTTAATTAACTTAACAAAAACTAAAAAAAAGTCAATCAAACCATGTTTTCAGACTGCATATGAATTCAATTCAAAAATAAATGTATTTGTATAGTGTATTCAAAAAAGAAATAAAATAAATTTTGTAAAATGCAAAAAACAAATCTAGACCAAAAATAGCAGAATCGAATTGAATCACTTTTCAAAACAAATCCTGAAAAGTTTTACTTTTCAGCACTGAGCACAATTGCTGAAAAGTTGAACTTTTCAGCATTCATTTTTGAAAGGCAATACTTTACTTGGTAAACCTCGTTGCATAAATGTACGACTCGTGCTGAAAAAACCTTCTTTTTGCAACTTGTTGCATAAAATACTATTTATTGAAATATTGATAATTGCCGGACTAAAACAAAATGAGAATGAAAGAAACGAGTGTTTTTGATGAGTATTTGTTTTTTTGTGAGAATCTCAGCTGACTTATCATTCAAGCATTATGTTAAGAAATGTAGTTGGCTTGAGGAACACAATATTTTTTAATGTTTTTGTCCGTCCTAAGTAGAGATATTAAATGGATTCATAGTTATCTATAGTTAATTTATTTAAATACAAAACAAAATTCCACAAATTTCGACAACTTTACAGTACAACCCTAAATAACCCTAATTATTTAGCAAAAAAATTACAAAACCACAGGATCTAATTATTTAAAAAGCAATTTCAAAATTCTAAAGAAAAAATATAAAATATTTAAAAATGTTGGATGGATTTCGGAAAATTTCACGATTCTTTCATTTTTTTATATTGAAAATCGGACACATAGTTGCTAAGTTATCGTCACTTTGAAATTCAAAAAAAACTTAATTTTTCATTTCGAATGCCGATCTTTTCGACAAAAATATTTTCATTATTGGTCAAGCATGGTCATTCATTTGAATTTAAGCAGTATTATGTAATGTGATTTAAGATTGAAAATTTGATTTTACATGGGACCATCCATAAACCACGTGGACACTTTTTTGGGAATCTCGTACCCCCCCCCCCCTTCGTGGACAATTGTCCATACAAAAAAAAATCTTTTTTGTATGGAGCGTGGACAATCGCCATACCCCCCCCCCCCCCTAAAGTGTCCACGTGGTTTATGGATGGTCCCCATCTAAAAATAAAGTTAGCATATTTTTTTCAACTTTTTCCAGGTTTTCAAAAATTACGATGAAAATTGGCAACGCTTTAAAATTATATTTGAATAACTTGTACCTTAACTCAGAAGTTACGATTTCTTGTCATCCTTAACAAATCGAAAAATGAAATTTTTTAATAATGTATATTTTGCGCTATTTAATTTTTTGTGTGAAAAAACGAATTAAAATTAAAAAAATATAAGGGTGTAACCATTTTTTTTGACAAGTCCTAAGCAATACCTACAACTTTGCCAAAGACACCAAATCGATCGGAAAATCCGTTCTTAAGATATAGATTTTTGAATGTTTGAATAGCCTTCATGACATCGAGCCGTTTCAACCGGTTTTAGCTCTCTTGGACGCAAATGAAGAGTCATTAGTTGGGCTGTTAAAGAAATATAGTTTGGTGTCCAAAAAATCTAGCCTAACATTTGAAAAAATCGTATGAAAACTTAGAATGCCGTTTTGACGGTGACTGGATCAAAAATTCTCGGGAAGTGTTACGCAAGAAAAGCCCAACTTATCATCTTTTTTATGAGTGCAAAAGAGCTTGAATCTGTTGAAACAGCGGAGAATTTTTTTTTAACACTTATTTTTTTGCAAATATCAACGAAAAATCATAAATAAAACATTCGGTGACAAAATGTTATATAATGTTATATAATGTTAAAAAGTTATATTTAATAATTGTTTATTGGTTTTGTTTTTAGTCCTAGGATGTTTCCGATTCAATGTCATAATTTTGGCATTTGCGTTAAAAAGTGATTTGGATTTAAATTTGGTCTCGAAGCCATAAAAGCAACTTTTTAAGTCTTATGAGGTGAAAATGTTTCAAAGTTTTCATCAATAAACTCGAATTAATTAAGTGAAACCCGTCCAAAAAGAATTTATTTTACGATCCTGTCGATAACGACTCTCACCTGGCAACTGAAGCTGCCAAAGTGATTCAGAGAAATACGTTAAAAAAACACTCTTCAATCCCCGACAAAAGTCAATTAGTCTGATTAAGTCATCTTCGCAACACACCGGTCCCACTTTTATTTCCCATCGGCAAAAAGAGACATTACCGTTTCCATTGGAAATCCCCACCTTATTCTCCTCCCTGAAAAATAGTGAGCAATTAAATCTGGCGAATTATTTACGGCTCAAACAGATTTCCATCACCCCTCGGTTTGCTTTTTCCGACTTTCCCTTCGAGCTTTCATCTGTCGCTTTTTCGTATTGTGTGCTTGGCGAAAGGTAACAAAGTTTTCCATCATCAGCCAAGTCGGCCGTAAAATGTTTGCGAAATGTTTAATCTTCAGCTGGTTTTTCGGGGGAGATCTTTCAGATTGAGTGAAAGGCTTTTTTTTTCGTGTGGATTTCAACGCCGCCAAAAGAGACTTTTTGTGAGTTTAATGATAGGGTATGAAGTCCAATGTTTGACTAAGAAACATTATTGATGAAGAACATGTTGTTTGGGACCAAAATTGGTTTTATTATCCCTCATTTCATGCCAATTTCAAGTGAAAGAACCATAAACTATATCAGCATTTAAGCAGCTTAATTTTCACTTTTATTTTGGGCAACTGCAACTCCCAGTTTGGAAAAGTAAAAGTGCTCAGCATACATAATTTATAGATATGAGAGGATGCCACACAGCAAAAAAAATCGATGCTTAATCGCACGCAGAAGCATGCAGATCACCTTTGTGTTAAAAGACTCTTAATATTACTTTCTGAACGTACATTTTTACTTATTATTTTGCTTTTTATATGATTTCATAATTTTCATGGAATAAATGCAAATTTTATTTTACACGCAACAGAAATTATGCTTGCTGTACTAAAAAAACTAGGTAGAATTTTCAAACCTTCCGTGACGCTGTTTTGCGAAAACTTTCCGGTCCCTTTTGTTGTTTTGATTAGCAGATTTTTCAGTGTCAAGTTTTCGGGTCAATGTTGTCGATGGACTCGGGTAGGCCCGTTTTGCCTAATGAACCATGAGAGTGGTGCTCGGCAAAATGTTTGCATGATGTTTGGGTACAAACTTGATGTTGCTGTAACGCAGGCTGTTAACTTCTGGGGACTTTGGGTCCGAAACTTCGTCGAGCGAATAATTTATTCCTCTTCAACATTAGCTCTTGAAAGAAGCATTTTTGCACATGTTACTCACAGCATTTGTGCTCATGTTACTAAAAAATTGTAACAATTTCATTTTTTTTTGTTTTTTTTTTAAACTAGTTCTGTGTATCTTTTCCATTTTCACAACTATTGAATAATAGCTAATTGGAAATTTTGTCCACCTTCAATTTGCCAAATATTTTTATTAGTCACTCAATTGTTGAAAAATAAAAAATAAAAATAGATATATTATGAAAACGGGAAGAGATATTAATAAGGTGAGCAGTTCTCTAGGATTTCGGTCATTCGATTTTTTTTGTATTTTTTAATCCGACCGAAACTTTTTTAATGCCTTCGGAATGCCCAAAGAAGCCATTTTGCATCATTAGTTTGTCCATATAATTTTCCATACAAATTTGGCAGCTATCCATACAAAAATGATGTTTGAAAATTCAAAAATCTGTATCTTTTGAAGGAATTTTTTGATCGATTTGGTGTCTTCGGCAAAGTTGTAGGTATGGATACGGACTACACTGGAAAAAAATGATACACGGTAAAAAAAATTTGGTGATTTTTTTATTTAACTTTTTATCACTAAAACTAGATTTGCAAAAAAACACTATTTTTAATTTTTTTTATTTTTTGATATGTTTTAGAGGACATAAAATGTCAACTTTTCAGAAATTTTCAGGTTGTGCAAAAAATCTTTGAGCGAGTTATGAATTTTCGAATCAATACTGATTTTTTCAAAAAATCGAAATATTGGTCGCAAAAATTTTTCAACTTCATTTTTCGATGTAAAATCAAATTTGCAATCGAAAAGTACTTTAGTAAAATTTTGATAAAGTGCACCGTTTTCAAGATAAATCCAGATTTAGGTGACTTTTTTGAAAATAGTCGCAGTTTTTCATTTTTTTAAATTAGTGCACACTTTTGAAAAAAATATTTTTGAAAAGCTGAGAAAATTCTCTATATTTTGCTTCTTCGGACTTTGTTGCTACGATCTTTAGTTGCTGAGATATTGCAATGCAAAGGTTTAAAAACAGGAAAATTGATGTTTTCTAAGTCTCACCCAAACAGCCCACAATTTTTAAATGTCGATATGTCAGCAACTAATAGTCCGATTTTCAATGTTAATATATGAAACATTTGTGAAATTTTCCGATCTTTTCAAAAACAATATTTTCAAAAATTTTAAACCAAGACTAACATTTTAAAAGGGCGTAATATTGAATGTTTGGCCCTTTTGAAATGTTAGTCTTGGTTTAAAATTTTTGAAAATATTGTTTTTGAAAAGATCGGAAAATTTCACAAATGTTTCATATATTAACATTGAAAATCGGACCATTAGTTGCTGAGATATCGACATTAGAAAATGGTGGGTTGTTTGGGTCAGACTTAGAAAACATCAATTTTCCTGTTTTTAAACCTTTGCATTGCAATATCTCAGCAACTAAAGATCGTATCAACAAAGTCCGAAAAAGCAAAATATAGAGAATTTTCTCAGCTTTTCAAAAATATTTTTTTCAAAAGTGTGCAAACATGTGCACTAATTTTAAAAAATGAAAAACTGCGACTATTTTCGAAAGAGTCACCTAAATATGGATTTAACTTGAAAACGGTGCACTTTATCAAAATTTCACTAAAGTACATTTCGATTGCAAATTTAATTTTACATCGAAAAACTAAGTTGAAAAATTTTTGCGACCAATATTTCGATTTTTTGAAAAAATCAGTATTGATTCAAAAATTCATAACTCACTCAAAGATTTTTTGCACAACCTGAAAATTTCTGAAAAGTTGGCATTTGATGTCCTCTAAAACATATCAAAAAATAAAAAAAATTAAAAATAGTGTTTTTTTGCAAATCTAGTTTTAGTGATAAAAAGTTAAATAAAAAAATCACCAAATTTTTTTTACCGTGTATCATTTTTTTCCAGTGTAGTCCGTATCCATACCTACAACTTTGCCGAAGACACCAAATCGATCAAAAAATTCCTTCAAAAGATACAGATTTTTGAATTTTCAAACATCATTTTTGTATGGATAGCTGCCAAATTTGTATGGAAAATTATATGGACAAACTAATGATGCAAAATGGCTTCTTTGGGCATACCGAAGCCACCAAAAAAGTTTCAGTCGGATTAAAAAATACAAAAATTAAAATTGAAGAAAAAAGACCGATTTCGTAGAGAATTGCTCTAATTTTGTTCTACAATAATTTTTTACAAAAATAACTTTTTTCGAAAATTTTTAACCTTGAAACAAGATTTTGCAACATTTAAAACTCTAAATCAGAAAACTTATTTTTATCTTTATCAAGAACATTCATTTTTAAGTAACTGAAAGTCTAGTTTAAAATTGATTTTTTTTCAGTGTACCAATTTTCTGAAAAGTCCTAATCATAACCTACAACTTTGCATAAGACACTAAATCGATAAGCAAATCTCTTCTCAAGGTGCAGATGTTCGAATTGTCACATGTGTTAACACCAAGTTGTATGCCTGATTCTAATAAAGCAAAAGCAAATCTTTTTTTTAAATTTTCTGGTTAACCCCTTTAAATTTTCCCCAAAAATAGGGGACGAAACAAATAATCCTGAGTATTTTTTTTAAATTAAAAAAAAACTCTTTTGACTCGAGTTCAAACTATTAAGAAATCATTGCATAACGTTTATTGTGACATTTCAAATCATATAGGGAAATTTAATGCTTTTTACCAAGGTTGTTAACGATATAATTAACGAGGCTCGATAACGATAACGATAATTCTCTCGGACGGTAACTCATTTTTCAAATCTTTCTAATTCGACTTAATTCAACCATATCATGTTAAATTTTCAATGCTTTCACTTAGAATATATTTTTTTGAAAATCTAGTAAGTTTCAAAGTAAAATATGTACTCAAAATTGTTCACAAAATACCGTAGTAGTCAAATTTTCATAATTTGCAATATGGGTATCAAAAGAAAAGAAATGTTGCATGCTTTTTTATATTACAAGAGTTTTTTTTTTTAAATACTAAAATTTACACAAAAATCCGTATTTTTATAAAGTATTTAAATTTTCAAAATTTGCATTATGGATATCAAACGAAGCGAAATTCTGTATGCTTTTTCACTTAATATAAGCTTTTTTGGTGAAATTTATTTTTTTCACAAAATACCATATTTTTCCAAAATACTTTTTTTTAAATTTGCAAGGTTGGTAAAGAAGCGATTCTGTTTTGCTTTTTCAATTTATTAGAGTTTTTTTTTTTGTAAAATGCAATTATTTTTACAAATACCGTATTTAAAAAAAAACATTTTTTTTAATTTGGAATACGCGTATCAAATTACGCAAAACTGTGTATGAAGCATACACAATTTGAATGTTTGCAAGAAGCATACAAAATTTTGCTACGTTTGATCCCATATTGCAAATTATGAAAGCTTTTTAGCAAAATACATATAAATTTTAAGTAAAATTGTTAAAAAGTCGAAATTTTGCCTGCAATTTGTTAAAACTGGTTTTGTTTGTAAAATTAACGATTTATATTGCATTTTATACTGAATTCGAAGCACGAATCACAAGTTTTCACATTTTACATGAAATTTGTTCAACTGAAATTGCCTATAAATTTGGAGATTTTTTTTAATTGTGTTTCAAAAACACATATTTTTTATTATTTACAATTTGTTTAACCTTCTCCTAGTGGAAAATTGTCCAAAGAATCCGAAAATGCATTCCGTTTTCCGATTAAAAATCATGTTCATTGAGAAAATCATGACACTTTGAGAAGTTTAAAATAGCGACTTTCATCAACATTTTCTTAACTATAGTTAACTAACTAAAAAAAAAAAAAAAATTATGAAAAGTTCTTCTTGAGGTACTTTGAACACTTCTTTACCACGGTCAGTATGTTTCTAAACCATTCCTTACGTATTTTAATTGTACTCTCCATTTTGCGGAAAAATCGCAAACCTATCAATGTCACCCCGTTTTACGGTACATATTTATACTTCGAAACTTACTACAGTTTCAAATAATATAGTCTTATTAAAAGCATTGAAAATTTTACTTGATATCGTTGAATTATTAGATTTTAAAATGATTTCAAAAATGAGTTATCGTCGTAACAGACTTACAATATTATCAAAAAATATGTTTTTGTTAAAAGCTATGAAAGTCACAAAGATTTTTTGATTAAGTTCTTTTGATAATCTAGATTTTGTTATTCAATAATACTACTTGCATTACTAATAGCCCATTATTCTTGATTTAAAACTGTACGATAGTTGAGAAACTTACAAATCATTGAGAATCGTAAATTTATATATTTTCATACATAAACAGGCTGTAACAATGATCATTTTCCAAATTCATATGAATTTTATTTTTGATTGAAAATTCGTTATGGCATGATCTGCATTTTTTTTTAAATAATTACTGATTTTCAGAAAATCATAATCGGTGGTATTATTTTTGCCCCTGCGTCACGATGTTTATAAAATGTATAAATACGGATTTTTAGAATTTCATACATTTATTCAGTTCAATTCATGTGTATTTGTTGCACTAATCTGACTTTCTTACCAAATGACAAAAAAAAAGTTGAAGATCCTTTAAGTTACAAATTAATTCGATTATATCATAGGATGAAATAAATTCAGCAAATTTCAATCGAATAGAAGAAACTGTTTAAAACAACTGCTACTTTTGCTAGCGGGAACTTAACTTTGAGTAAAAATTAGTAAATAAAAAATATGGCAAATTTTTCAGAGCGTAACATTTTTTTTCTGGATTGTCTTAATCAAAACCTTTAAATTTGTGCATACACAATTTCAATCGAAAAATTTCTTCGCAATAAACATGTTTTCGAATATTCATATACCTCTTATGTCTTTTGGTTATAAGGAAACCTTCCAACGCCAGGTTGAATATTCCAAAAATAAATTCTCCGTTGCAATTGATAGATTTTCCAGGATATGTTTGTTTTGAATATTTGTTATGATTTATCAAATTTTGATATTTTCAACTGAATGAAAAAACATAGCATAAAGGTTGAAATAGAAAATTAATTGCATATTAATTTGCATGAGGTTTTGTCCTATAATGACAGCTATCATCTCTTGAGATGTTTGGGTTAATATTTTGAAAAAAACTGGAATGTTTTTTTTGCATTCAAAACAAAAAAAAATCACCCCTAGACTTTTCCCAAAAAGATTGAGTCTTAGGAATTAATTGTCAGTTTTGCTATTAAAAAATCTCGTTATTCAATAAATTAAAGAAATGACTAACATTTAAAAAAAAAATCGAATTTATCTTAAATTTATCAAGAGTCTGTTCTTACCAGAATCACCTCTCCCACTCGTGGCCATGGCGGATCTCCGATATCAAAGTCATTAAATTTAAATTAAAGAGTCTGGCCTCTTTCTTTTTCTCTTGCCTGCTCTCTCGCCGTTTAATTAAAAGAAAATCATGTGTGCGCTGAAAATGGAGCCCGCTTCATTACGGCATTTTCATACCTCTCGTCGTTAACCTGTCTCGAAACAAATTTCCCCTCCCATGGCGTGGCCCATGAATCTCCTCCTGAAGTCCAAGGATATCTCGTTTTACAAACAAGTAGACGCTTAAAAATGAATTTGAGATTTGTTCCTAAAATCTTCCCTAAAAGTTAACTGAAAGCTCTTTTAATAACCAAATATTATAATGAAACAGGTTTGTTTTTGGGATAAAAATCACATTGCAAGTAACTAATCTGTTTATCTGTGATCCCCTTGCAACCTCACCCTCTCCATCTCTTTGAAATGTTGTAGGCGCCACGGCCTCCGTCGTCCGAGCGGATGTTGTTCCGTCGACCTGCTTTGCCAGCCAGACACGGATTATGTACAGATATGTGCATAATTTAATTGCAGTCTCATCAGCAGCAATAAACGGAAGTCGGCGCATGTGTATGTGTGTGTATCTTCCCATGAGGATCCACCAGAGGCCGTTGGCGTCATCCTGCAGGGAATGGTGTCGGAATGAAGTAATCACCTTGTTTCATGTGATAAGCTCGGGAAGCACGGAGAGCCTAACACGGCTTTTTGTAGTCAGCTTGGCAACCGGCGTGGGAGAGTAACGTGCGTTGAGACCGATGTAAAAGGCCTGATGTTTTCGAGGGCTGCTATGGGCGTCATTATAGTTAATAACACGGATATTAACGTTTTTGGAATAGCACGCATGCAGTTTGGGGTTGTTGAAATAACTTCGACAAAATATAATTTATTTTACAGAAATTAAATGACAGTATTATATGTCTGACCAAAACAAAATATTCGCTTTCTAAAAGGTTATAGTATTAGAAATATAATACTGTAAAATCTGGGATTTTTTTTGTTTAAAACGTTTAAAAAAATAAGGGCATTGAATAGAAAAAAATATTTGAAAATTAAATAAACCAAAACATCACTGAATTATCCACACAATTTCGTTGAACATTGAAATAAGTATCTTAATTTTTTAATCTAAATGTATTAACTTAACTGAAAGGTCGCAAAAAATGATGACTATGGTTGATTCAGTCAAATCAAATCAAATTATTCGCTCTACAGCATTGCCTTGGCGTTCTCGATTGCGAGATTCCTACTCAGAACTAGGTGTCCGAAGGCTTGATTGTTGAGGCAATTGTAAACCTCTTTTTACACCTTAGCTTCCACTACACCGAGACAGGACCCAGGGAGACGACTCCTACACCTGGACTGTAGCTATCGACCTAACCTCTAGGTTAGACCGGGGCCAACTTTTAATTCCCCGTCCGATGGAAGGCATGATCAGACAACTCTCGTCTCGAAAAATGCCACCGGGACCTTCTGGGATCGAACCCAGGCCGACTGGGTGAGAGGCAACCACGCTTACCTCCTCGGTTCCGGTTGATTCAGTACATCATTTAATTTAAAGTAATTTTATAAAACCAGTTGTTGATTATCCCGATTAATCGAACAAAGATGTGATTTTTTATGATGTTAAGTAAAAAAAGTAGGCAACAAAAAGTTTCAGGAGATTTACAAAAGCTCTTCCAGATAGCTACAGCATGGCAATTTGCACCGCAGCAGGATAAAACAATTTGTATGTACTTTTTACACGCTTTAACCTTCGGGAGGTCGCGCTAGTGTACTTTGTACACAACTTTTGAAAATTGTTGAAAAACAATGTCTTTTCTTTATTCAAAATGCGTGAAACCCAGGTGTATGCTCAAGTTACACATTTTTCTATAAGAAAACATATGAAAAGTCAAATTTCTGGAGTAAAACCTATTTTTAATGATTTTTTGAAAAAAAAATTTTTGGATGTGTGTACAAAGTACACCAGCGCGACTGCTCGTGTGAGCTGCTTTTGTGCAAATATAAAATATTTGCAGTTATTTGAAAATAATTCCAAAACTAATGCTCTAAGAAGCAAACAATGTCCAACAAAATTGTAGGAGAGGTCTTATAGAATACCATGAATAACCTGACCACCCTCCAGATTGTCCCGGTGACCCCCGGGGATGTTCCGGAGGAGGGACAATTCCGGAATTGTGGTCCACCGGACATGATGGGTATCAAACTTCAAGATGTTCAAAGATAAACAAGACTATTGACATTTTGAGGACCATGAGTGACCTGACCACCCTCCAGATTGTCCCGGTTGCCCCCGGGGATGTTCCGGAGGAGGGACAATTCCGAAATTGTGGTCCTTCGGACATGATGGGTATCAAACTTCAAGATTTTCAAAGATAAACAAGAATATTGACATTTTGAGGACCATGAGTGACCTGACCACCCTCCAGATTGTCCTCGTGACTCCCGGGGATGTTCCGGAGGAGGCACAATTCCGGAATTGTGGTCCACAATTTGGTTGGGCGAAAACTGCGCCACCTGCTGCCAAAATCCTAAAGCGATGTTTTTCCCCATACATTTTCGCGATTTTCCACATACAAACTTCAACAATAAAAAGCGACCCCTAAATGTTAACCGATTTGGCTCAAAATTGGCACAGTTACTTATTACTAAAGAATCGAGCCAGGGAATAGCTCTTAATTTTTTACATTTATTTTTTTTTTCTTGTCACCCTTCTGGCCAACCATATCTCGAACAACGCAAAATTATACGGTCAGCAGATGGGGGGGAGGGTGGTGGTTAGAAAATTGAAATTACAGGCTACGGTTTCAACATTTCAATGAAAAAACTGTTTTGAAATGCATTATACATCTGTTCAATGGTTATGCAATCATAAGTTTCCAATATGTCTTAGTATTGACGAAAATTTTATTTAACAAGCCCAAATAAGCTAAATATGATAATCAGTGAGAAAAGGCGTTTCAGATTGTTTTGAATAGATTTGACTTCTATTTCCATTGAGATTTTCCAGTTTCATGAAAAAAAATTGTCCCCTGATTATTCGAACCATTTTTGAAGGTGAAAGAGGCGGGCGACATAAACTTTAAAAATATTTGCAACGGCCTAACTAGTTGAAAGCAAATTAACTCACTTCGTTTCGGACAACAGAACTCAACGCGTCGGCGTTATTTATTTGAGAAATACTCAAGAATAGATTTCCAGATATTCCAGAATTATTTTTGATCAAACAATATAAACACCTAAACTCCCAAGCTCGACAAAAAAGGGGGAATTTGTATGGAAATTCCCCCTTTTTCTCGAGCTTGGGAGTTTAGGTGTTAATGGCAAAGTTCACCATTTTCAACATCAAGTACACTCAACATGTCCAAAATCAGTTTTTGACCGACCTGGCCACTTTGGAACCGGGTCCAGTAACCCCGGTGAAACCAGGAATGTGGCCAACCACGCAGATATTCCAGAATTATTTTTGATTAGGCGATATTTATGTTAAAGTTCACAATTTTCAACATAAAGTACACTTATGATATCCGAAATCATTTTTGAGTTGATCTAGTCATTTTGGAACCGGATCTTGGTACTCTGATATTTCAGATTACACTGGAGTACCTGGAATCAGTCTCAAAGTGGCCAGATTATTCCAAAAATGATTTTGGACATCATGAATGATCTTTATGTTGAAAATGGTATTAGTAAATTCATAATTGTAGCAACATCTAAACACGACACATAAGCATCTGGACAGCTTGATCTATTTTGCAATTTCTGAAACAAAAGGTAACAACTTATGAAACCCCGAGGTGCTGAAAGGCCAAATATTGCTTTACACTTGGAGTTTTGTGAAAACGTAACGTAATGCTTGAGAATAAGCAAACTTCAATGATTACCAGCACTTTTCTTCTAAGGGTCCGAATAATATATAAGAACAATGTTTTATAATCAATAGTTTCACAAAAATATAATATTGATGAGACATATTTTTGACTAAATTTTTGACTAAGTTATACTAATATTGAAAATATTTCTAATGGAGCACAAACATGTAAAAGATAATTATCAAAGCAGGAAAATGCACTTTGAATTAATGCTTCCATCCCGGGAATTCCCGGGATTTTTCCTAAACCGGGAATTCATGAATCCCAGGATTTTGTATTTTGTCCGAAATTGGAAAAAAAAAAATTTAGTCTGGAAATTCAGATTTTTTTGTGGAAATTTATGAACAACGATAAAAAATTAAACATATATCCAGAGTTTTTATCAGCATTGATTTGACTTATAAAGCAACATTGTTGAAAAGACTACGTATATTCGTGATTTTTAATTTAAAAAAATAATATAATTTTAAATTATTTTTCATGAAACATTTTTGGCAAATAAAGGTGAATGTATCGAATTAAGACAGCTGTTTTTGTCAATTTTTTGCATAACGTTTTGATTTTTTTTTATTGATTTCAGTTAAAACAAAAACAGAACAGAACAATTAGTACACCGCTCTCCAAATAAATTGGTCCAAAATCTCCTGTACCTACTGAGACGTAGTCCCGATTTTCTCTAGTTGGTGGTAGCGACTTAAGATATTTTGTAAAATATTTTTTTAAAAACTGCTATTCTTGTTTAGATTGAAGTGTAGATTATTACCAATGAATAATATTGTGCTAATTCTATGATTTTAAGCTTGAAAAGCATGATAAATATTTGAAATCATAAATTTAATTACTGTTTTAAAAATTTCCCTGGATCCCAGAAATTCCCGGGATTTCAAAAATATTTTTCCCGTTTCTCGGAAAATTCAAAACCCGGGAAAATTGGACGCCCTACTTTGAATTGATTTTAGTTGGAGGCACTTCTATTTCATTGAAGATTTTTCAATCAATTGATGGCGATTGCAACGTAGATTTTTTTATATGGAAAATTGTTCAAAATGGAGGGAGAGATGGGGGAGGGGGGGGGGGAGTGTCTCTGGAACAATCCGGTGGTTGGTCAATTTACCAATGGATTCTAAATATTAATGTTTTTGTTTATCTTTGAAAATCTCGAAGTTTGATACCCATCATGCCCGGAGGACCAGAATTCCGGATTTTCCCTCCTATGGAACATCCCCGGAGGTCACCGGGACAATCTGAAGGGTGGTCAGGTCAGTCATGGTCCTCAAAATGTCAATAGTCTTTTTAATCTTCGAAAATCTTAAAGTTTAAAACCCATCATGCCCGGAGGACCACAATTCCGGAATTGTCCCTCCTCCGGAACATCCCCGGGGGTCACCGGGACAATCTGGAGGGTGGTCAGGTCACTCATGGTCCTCAAAATGTCAATAGTCTTTTTAATCTTTGAAAATCATAAATTTTAAAACCCATAATGCCCGGAGAACCACAATTCCGGAATTGTCCCTCCTCCGGAACATCTCCGGGGGTCACCGGGACAATCTGGAGGGTGGTCAGGTCACTCATGGTCCTCAAAATGTCAATAGTCTTGTTTATCTTTGAAAACTTGAAGTTTGATACCCATCGTGCCCGGTGGACCACAATTCCGGAATTGTCCCTCCTCCGGAACATCCCCGGGGGTCGCCGGGACAATCTGGAGGGTGGTCAGGTCACTCATGGTCCTCAAAATGTCAATAGTCTTGTTTATCTTTGAAAAACTTGAAGTTTGATACCCATCATGCCCGGAGGAACACAATTCCGGAATTGTCCCTCCTCCGGAACATCCTCGGGGGTCACCGGGACAATCTGGAGGGTGGTCAGGTCACTCATGGTCCTCAAAATGTCAATAGTCTTGTTTATCTTTGAAAATCTTGAAGTTTGATACCCATCATGCCCGGAGGACCACAATTCCGGAATTGTCCCTCCTCCGGAACATCCCCGGGGGTCGCCGGGACAATCTGGAGGGTGGTCAGGTCACTCATGGACCTCAAAATATAAATAGTCTTGTTTATCTTTGAAAATCTTAAAGTTTAAAACCCATCATGCCCGGAGGACCATAATTCCGGAATTGTTTATTCTCCGGAACATCCCCGGGGGTCGCCGGGACAATCTGGAGGGTGGTCAGGTCACTCATGGTCCTCAAAATGTCAATAGTCTTGTTAATCTTTGAAAAACTTGAAGTTTGATACCCATCATGCCCGGAGGACCACAATTCCGGAATTGTCCCTCCTCCGGAACATCCCCGGGGGTCACCGGGACAATCTGGAGGGTGGTCAGGTCACTCATGGTCCTCAAAATGTCAATAGTCTTGTTTATCTTTGAAAAACTTGAAGTTTGATACCCATCATGCCCGGAGGACCACAATTCCGGAATTGTCCCTCCTCCGGAACATCCCCGGGGGCCACCGGGACAATCTGGAAGTTGGTCTGGTCACTCATGGCATTCTATAAGACCTACCCTACAACTTTGTAGAACATTGTTTGGTTCTAAGAACAGTAGTTTTCGAGTTATTTTGAAATTTCTGAAATGTGTACAAAGTACACGACGCGACTGCTCGTGTATTTTTTTTTGACGCGACTTCCGAAAGGTTAAGAGAATTTAATCGAGTTTAATTTTATAGTTGAAAATCAAGCGTCTACTTTTGAAAATGTCAAAATGTCTTTCCTCGATCACGATCACCTTAAAGAGACAAATACACGAAAGTGTACTTATTTTTGAATACGGAAGAATTGTTCGAAGAAGATTTTTCATGGCTATATAGCACGGGGAAGTTTCAAAAGCAATAAAACGATTAATTGTTTGATTTAAAAAATAGTTGCAGAACCCTTGTTGAACCAAAGGGATGTTGATTTTGCTATTTGAGAAGCTTTCTTATGAAATTTATAGTATCTTTATTTTAAACATTGTTGAAAGAAGGGAAAATTTCTTGAAAGTATAGTTTTACACGTTTCCCTTTTGAAATATTATGCAATCAAAATTCTGAAAAGAAAATTTACATTCTTTTTTTTTACTTCCAACCTCTAAATGTACTCCTTAAATATTCGACAGTTGAGCTTTTCCATGAAATTTACCCACCTTTGTTAACATTAAGAAGGGAATATTTCTCAACCAATTCACATTGTAGCCTTCTTAAATATTTGAAAATATAGCTTTTTTCCCTTGTTTTTTTTTCAAATTCAACCTAAAGATGGGAATTATATTTTACTCTTCCTTAAATATTTTGCTTTAAGTATTTTTTAATGCAGTTTTCCTTTTTTTAATTTAGCTTAAGGAAGAGAAAATGCTCTTTAAATATTTATCTTAATTTCTGTACATTTTTCCTCTGCTGTTTTTTGCAATTAAGTTGTTTATGCATTTTTTCCTTCTTTTATTCATAATTCAACCAAAAGAACTAAACATTGTAAAAAATAAAGTTAGTGAAAATACATATACACGCAATTGACAAACATTTGAAGAACGAATAAAATTACATCTTTTAAGAGATTCTACCTTCTGTAAGTTGGATTTAAATTAAAAGAATGGAAAATATTAATCAGAAATGTGGAAAAATTTACATTAAGAGATATAATGAGTTTTTCTTATTCCTTTTCAAATAATTTTATTAAATAAAATTATGAAGACTGTATAAAAGAGCTGAACTCAAAAATATTCTAAAATAATAAAAATAAATCATCAGAGAAAATTACAGGATACTTGACTTTTTCTGAAAGATTATTCATTTCTTAAAGTAATTATTTTGTTATAAAGGGAAATAAAGTGTTAATAATTTAAAAAAATCAGGTCTGTTTAGGCTGATATACATATTTTCCAAGGTTTTTGTCTCTCGGGCAGGGCTTGCGAAATTTCGACTTTTTTGGTGATAGCTGACAAAACACTCCAATCGTCTTCACCACGACAACCTGATTTTTACATTCTACTTTCGTTCGTTTCACACACAAAGGAATGAGTGCTACGCAAAGTCACTCACACAATCATTGACTTCCCTCCATGAGAAAAATCGCTTGGAGAGCGTTCGTTTGACATTCTACCGAGATTCCGATCATCTCTCCAATGATAGCAATCATATGACTCCTGCATACTCAGCATACATTAGGAAGAGAGAGACATAAACAAGAGAAAGAGAAAGAGCACGTTGTCTCGTTCGGGCGGCTGCTTGAGCTTGAGGCATTTTTCGTTCGTTTCGTCTTCGTGTTTACGTTCACTGACCGTCGCCAAGCAACGACGGTCATGATAGGCGTTGTGTGTCAGCGATCAAATATCGTTTTGGGAAATGATCGCTGACAGAAAGTTCTATCGAATATCAAGCAGTCCCATTTAGTGATAGATCCCTTTTCAAGCATTGCTCTCGGAAAAAATTAAAAAAAAATTAGAAATTTAAATAGCAAGCCATAGTCTCAACATTTGAATGAAAAAATTGTTTGAAAATGCCTATTTACTAGTTTAGTAGTTTTTTTTTTTTCAATCAGTCCGTAGCAAATATTTTATGAAGATTATGTCCCTCGACTTTGATCAAAGATGAGGGGGGTGGGGCGCAAAAAAATAAAAAAAAAGTTAAAAAATTTAAATTACAGGCCACGGTGTCAACATTCAAATGAAAAAAAGTTGTTATAAAATACATTATACACCCGTCCAGTTGTTTTTCAATCATTAATTTCCAAAATTTCTAAGCATTGACGAAAATTTTATTTTAACGAGAATATAAAGTTTATGCGGTGCTCTATATTGTTATTTTATTTAAATTGAAAATATTTTTAAGCGAGCCTAAAAATGCCTAATATGATTATCTATGCCGAAAAATGCATTTTAGATTGTTCTCAGTTGATTAGATTTCTATTTCCACTAAAATTTTTATGATTTTTGAAAAAATATTTTGTTTGCCCCCTGATTTTTCGGACCAATTTTGAAGGGGGGGGGGGGCATAAACTTTGAAAAATATTTGCAACGGACCTCATTAGTTTTCAAAAAATGTAAGATTGGACGAATACAAAAATTTTGGCGAAAAAAAACTTTTTGCGATACTAAACATCACATTTTTTCTAATTTTCGAAAGATTTTTTAAGTGACCCAAAAATGGTAACAATTATTCTCAACGCAGGGAAATGAATTTTAAAGTAATTTCAGCTGATTGATTCTTAATTTCCATAGAAATTTTGATGTTTTCTGGAAACATATTTTTTCACCCCCTAATTTTTCGGGCTGGGTTTGTACCAGCAATATCTGAAAATGATTACAACTTGAGAACGGTGTGCTTAATTTTTTTTCACAAAGCTGATTTTGGATTGTAATTTAATTTTACATCCAAAAAAGGTTTGCTGGAAAAAAAATCATGAGTGTTTCTTCCGGAAATTTTCTAAATTCTTTTTTTATATATACGAAAATTGCCGAAATAAAAACGACTGTCATTACTCAAAAGTGCAAGTGGAAAAGTTCTAATCATAAAATCATGATCGTGATTTGTCTTAAAGCGAAATTTTCCCTGTTATGTCGTTCACTGTTTTCCCATCCATTATAACTGTTCCCCGTTCCCTGATGATTCCTAATTTAATCTTTCATGTTCCATAATGTAAGAGAGGCAGCAAACGGTGTGCACCAACGGATACGAACCTCTTAATTGTATCAGTGGGATTTAAAAACGCTTCTTTTTTTTGCCACTCTCTTTCAACATCAAGATTTTCACCCATGTCTGCATTCTACTCTGCACTAGATTTATATCTAATGATGAAGCTCGTTAAATTTTCTCCTGCTGTTTTTTGCCCCTTCCGAAAACCAAAGCTCATCGCAGACAATGCACATGGTTGAGACCAGTGGCAGAGCAACAGCCACCCCGGGGACCTATTTAATGGATTTAGACTCGGAAAAGAGAACGAAAGAAAGCACCAAAAAGCACACAGCTCAGCTCGGGTGAAAGCTTGTGGAAAACAAGCGGGGGGTTTTTCACGCTTTTCCTTCTTGTTAGGAGCTTTTCTGCTTCTTTTTTTTTTGCTTGCTGCTTGTTACGGATTTTGATTTATCGCTGCCCAGTGAGACGCTTGGCCATCATTTTCGGATGATTGAAGCTGTTGTGATTATGTGGGAAAATAGCTGACTCGCTGATTGTGTTGGGGTTTTTTTGGTGTGGAATCTTGAAGTTTAAATTGGATAAAGCTTTGGAAAAAAAAACTTGGAAAATAATAACAGTAATCTTTATATTGACCATGACCTGTAGAAAGTATATCCAAAATTTCAAATTCAACTCTTCACTAACCACCGAACCCTTTTTTCTCTTCCTCCCTTCAGTACCCACGGCGACCATCATCGGCGGGCCGGATCTGCACGTGGACAAGGGCAGCACCATCAACCTGACCTGTGCCGTCAAGTACAGCCCGGAACCGCCGGCGTACATCTTCTGGTACCACCACGACGAGGTCATCAGCTACGATTCGAGCCGCGGCGGCGTTTCCGTCATCACGGAGAAGGGCGACGTCACGACGTCCCACCTGCTCATCCAGAACGCCGACCTGGACGACTCCGGCAAGTACAGCTGCTCGCCGTCGAACGCGGACGTGGCCAGCGTGCGGGTGCACGTGCTCAACGGTAAGTTTGTACGGGGGGAAGGGAGGGGGACAGGGGGAGCAGTCTGGGGGTGGTGGGGGTGCTATACGGATAAATAACATTTTGAGGATTTGGAGTGATAGGGGCGCCAGTTCTTACAAAATTGTTCAACTTAAATCAATTTCTGTATTCGACAGATTGCTTAATATCGCCTTATTTATCGCCTGCAACACGAAAAACCTTCATGCCTTCCCGTTTCACTATAAAACAAAAATTTGACTGAATTAAAAAGTGTTACTGTAAAAACTAAAGCTAAAAAATGATCAAAAAATAATTCAGATGTAAAAAATTATGAATATAAACAAAAATGTAACTGATTTGTTACTTAAGTAAGAGAAATTCTCACGTTTTTTTGCAAATCGACTTTCCTTTGTATCCTGAGCAGGGGTAAATAACACGGGAATACCAAATTTTGGTATTACTTGGGCAAATAACAGGGTCCAAAATGTGCCCTTGGTTTCCCAGTAATTGATGGTAAAATACCATGAAATCATACCAAAGTCTTGTATGTTTTATTGCAAGGGTAAAATAATACCTCAAAATAAAACCATTTCAATACCAAGTTGAGGTCTTCTGGATTTTTGAACATTGCTTGAATACCAAAACTTGGTGTTGCCATGGTTTTATTTTTTGGTATTCCCGCGCCCTTGGAAAATCAGGTTTTGGTATTCCTTTGGTTTTCCACATACATGATTTTGGTATGATTTCATGGTATTTTACGATCTATTACTGGGCAGCCAAGAGCACATTTTGGTCGCTGTTATTTGCATAAGTAATACCAAAATTTGGTATTTTCATACCATTTTTAGTGCAGCAGTTGCAGTTAGTGAAAAAACGGAAATGATCCATATGTAACACCTAAATCTACTCACCTGATGATTCCATGTTGTTCTTAGTGATATTCTTCACCACACCGAATGCATTTGTCATTGATGAACGGCCTGTGGTTGAAGTTCTTGAAGCTTCTGAAAAATAACAAGATTTAAAAATAAGTGTTATTAAAGTAAAACTGGATTGAAATTCATGAAAATTCAATAATCTGTCGGTTGACTCTTTTTTCAAAGTATATGGTTATCCCGACTTAGAGAAATTTCAACGATTTAAAAAAAACGTGGGTGTATAAAAATAATCAAAATCAGCTTTAACATTTTTGGGGTTCAAGTCATTTTAGCGCAACATTAATTATCTCGTCAAAATTTATAAAAAGGAAGAGAAATTTAATCAAACACTTTAATACCAAAATAATACCAAAATGTTTCTTTTGAATCTAGTTTGAAATTTCCGGTTTTCAATGAAACATTCGCTTTGAGACATCAAAACGAAGTTGACTTTATAGCTGTCGGCCACCATTGCTAGTACCAACCACTAGTGTCTTCCTTTTATCTACAAGGACTTCGCCGCCCTGGGTTCCTAAGTGTATGAAAGTATGGCACGGAGCGACGGCGCCGAATACCCATATTTACACAAAGAATTTTTAGAGCGCCCGCCGCGGGATTTGAACCGGCGACCTCTGGATTGTGAGTCCAGTGCGCGGTCCGATTGATCCACACGGGCGGAACATCATTTTAGCGCAAAATTAATTATTTTGTCACAATTGGTCAACATTTTCTCATAGTTTTAAAGGAATTTGATAAAATACCGTTAAACCAAAAGAATACCAAAATGTGGTGTTCAACCATTGAGAAATTCTGCAATTTTGCAATATCAAAACAATAACTTAAATTGGTATGATACCACATTTTGCTCTTGCATAATCCTTAAGACAAATTTTAAAGGGTCCAGGAATACCAAAATTTGGTATTGATACCAGAGAAAGGTATTATTACGCATTTCCCTTGTTATTTACCCATGCTCGGGATTAGTTTAGTTGGATGAAACTTTATCCATGCATTCCCTATGAGCAATTCTCACCAAAACCAGAAATGGATTTTATTTGTATTTTTTAATTTGGCTCAAACTTTGCTGGGGCCTTCCCTATGACCAAAGAAGCTATTTTGTGCCATTGGTTCATCCATAAAAGTCTCCATACAATTTTGGCAGCTGTCCATACAAAAATGGTACATAAATATTCGAAAATCTGTTAAATTTGAATGATTTTTCTGATCAATCTTCGGCAAAGTAGGTAGTAGGTATTATTGAGGAATATTCAGAAAAAGGGTAAACGGAAAAAATGACGATTTTTTAATAAACATTTTTTACAAAAACTCAATTTTCCCAAATTCTTAATTTTTGATTTTTTTCTTGATTTTCGAGATTTTTCAACATGTTTCAGGGGACAATGTTTGAGCTAAAGAGAAGTATCGTCAAAAGTTCTGCTGTCGAGTTATAATTTTTCGAAAAATAATGATTTTTTGGAAATAATCGAAAATGTATACATAACATTTTTTGACCTCATTTTTTAAGTAAAATTGAATTAGCAATCAAAAAGTACATTACAGATTTTTTGTATGCTTATTTAATTTTGATCGGACTATTTCGGTGAAAACTGACACAAATTTTAGAAGAAAGATGATGAAATTTTAGGTGGATAGGTCGACTAAGAGTCATAGAAGAAGATATAAAGGACGGAAAACTAAGTCAGCGAAGGGCCATTTGAGGAAGTATGCGTGTGTGGATTTTTTTATATAGGGATATAGATTAATTTCAGCGAAATGTTTGCAGTTTTTCGATTTTTAAAAATAGTGACCATGTGCGACCATTTCTGAAAATATTTTTTTTTTGTAAAGTAATATTGAATGTTTGGCTCTGTATCTTTTTCTAAAATTCATAACTCGTCGGCAGAATTTTTGACCACACTTCTCTATGACTCAAAAGTTGCGGGTTTTGGTCCCATAAAACATATCAAAAAATCTCAAAAATAAAATAAACATATTTTGAGAAACTGGATTTTTGTGAAAATAAAAATTAATTATGAAGTCGGCAACTTTTTTCCGTTCACCTATTTTTTTCTGGATATTCCTCAACAATACCTACAACTTTGCTTAAGAAACAAAATTGATCAGAAAATTCATTCAAAAGCTACAGATTTTTGAAAATTTATGTGCCATTTTTGTATAGATAGCTGCCAAAATTGTATGGAGGCTTGTATGGGTGAACCAATGACACAAAATAGCTTATTTGGTCATATGGAAGGTGCCCACAAAGTTTGAGCTAAATAAAAAAATAATAAAAATAAATTGGTCTAAATCGGGACATACTCACATGTTTAACAGCATGATTGATAGTAAAATTAACCATTTTTTCAACCAATTTAGAATTTTAAAAAAGCATAATAAAGGAAAACTTTGAATTTTCCGAAAATCTTTGGCATGTTGTTTTTTTATAAGACTTTGCCATTGTCTTGAAAAAGGTATTTTTCTTTTGTCAACTTTGACAATGTTTTTAAACAATATCGCTCACCTTTTGTCTCAGAATATGTCTTAATTTTTTTATATCCAAAATTATATTTTGACGCCTGTCCCTGTGACCTGTATAACCAGAAGATAAAAACATAAAAAGTGTGATGCGGATGCAAACAAAGTCCAATTTATTGAGGTGGGGTTTCTTAAAAAGCTGAATTTTGCAGGAATTTGGATTTTCACGAGTTGTAATTTGGGAGATCTACAAAATGCGTAAAAAATTGCTTGCTTAGTATTTTTAGTTACAATCTGAACAAAATTTGCCCATTTTTTATTCGACTTTTCACAAAAACAAAATGAATTACATGGCACATGGCGTGAGTGAAAAAAACAAATGAGCAATTCTCTACCAAAACCGGAAATGGATTTTATTTGTATTTTTTGATTGAGCATGAGCATGAGCATGAGCATGGTTGACTGCCAATGAGCTGCTACTCCGTTATTGACAGATCAGCTGAAGTTAAACAATGAATCAAAAATGATCAGTGGGAGCCAACCATCCGTTCACTGTTTAACCTCTGAAGATCCCTACTTTATTAGTCAATACCGGCGCCCTCCCAAGAAGCCTGCAGTT
Source organism: Culex pipiens pallens (assembly GCF_016801865.2). Classification (NCBI taxonomy): domain Eukaryota; kingdom Metazoa; phylum Arthropoda; class Insecta; order Diptera; family Culicidae; genus Culex; species Culex pipiens. Next base: position 144,665,318 of record NC_068938.1, on the reverse strand, counting down.
CAACGAAAGGGAGGAATGTTAGTCCTATAGTTGAAGTTGCAGACTCATCAAGCACATAGTTTTTCGCTATATACTTGTTGATACCGCTTGAGACCGTTGAATCCACAGCATCTCCTTCAAGCATCACGTGATTAATATTTTTTTGGGTTAGTAGGATAAGGTATTGGCTTTTCGATGCCTCCCGAGCTACGACGCTATGGGGAGGACTTTCATAACAGACCCGTCGGCGAGCCTTCCAAGCAACGATGCTATGGGAAGGTCTTTCTGGTTAACACAAAAACTCACTCACAAACAGTTATTTTGCTCCACTATTAACTCAACGATCCAAATTGTCAGTGCGTCTTTCATTCATTATATAGAAATGGCAAAAAATAAAACCTTATTCGAAAAATTTAAACACAATCCACCCGACGCCGTGCCTTCCGATCAACGATGATATAGGAAGGGCTTAGAAAGAAGGGCACAAAAGAAATCACTTTTCACTCCGAATATTTTTTACGACCACGCGCTCCCTTTGCCAATTATGCACTGATGACGCTGCATTTTCAGAGGGCAATCTTCTCCTCGCAGCACACAATACACGACAAAAATGCGAAACAAAAGGCAAATACCAAAAAAAAAAATCACTTTTCACTCCGAATATTTTTTACGACCACGCGCTCCCTTTGTCAATTATGCACTGATGACGCTGCATTTTCAGAGGGCAATCTTCTCCTCGCAGCACACAATACACGACAAAAATGCGAAACAAAAGGCACACACAAAAAAAAATCACTTTTCACTCCGAATATTTTTACGACCACGCGCTCCCTTTGCCAATTATGCACTGATGACGCTGCATTTTCAGAGGGCAATCTTCTCCTCGCAGCACACAATACACGACAAAAATGCGAAACAAAAGGCAAATACCAAAAAAAAAAAATCACTTTTCACTCCGAATATTTTTACGACCACGCGCTCCCTTTGCCAATTATGCACTGATGACGCTGCATTTTCAGAGGGCAATCTTCTCCTCGCAGCACACAATACACGACAAAAATGCGAAACAAAAGGCACACACAAAAAAAAAATCACTTTTCACTCCGAATATTTTTACGACCACGCGCTCCCTTTGCCAATTATGCACTCTGGATTTTATTTGTATTTTTTGATTTGGCTCAAACTTTGTGGGAACCTTCCCTATGACCAAATAAGCTATTTTGTGTGATTGGTTCATCCATACAAGTCTCCATACAAAAATGGTATGTAAATATTCAAACAGCTGTAACTTTTGAGTGAATTTTCTGATCAATTTGGTGTCTTGGGCAAAGTTGTAGGTATTGTTGAGGACTATTGAGAAAATAATAGGTACACGGAAAATAAAATTTGCAGATTTTTTTATCAACTTTTTTTTCACTAAAACTCAATTTCCCAAAATACGTATTTTTTGATTTTCGAGATTTTTTTATATGTTTTAGGGGACAAAAATCCGCAATTTTTGAGCCATAGAGAAACATGGTCAAAAAATCTGCCGCCGAGTTATGAATTTTTGAAAAATAGTGATTTTTGGAAAAAATCGAAGTTTCATGCAAAAACATGTTTGACATTATTTTTTAATGCAAAGTTGAATTTGCAATCGAAAAGTACTATACAGATTTTTTGATAAAGGGCACCGTTTTCAAGATATAGAGTTCAATTTGTTGGGTGGTGACGCGCGGTCAATGATGTGGCATTGTGTGTGAAAAGAAAAGAATTTTATTTCGTGTTTCATCCTGGTTGGCTTGCCCACAAGCAGAAAAAAATCAGATCAATTAGTTGGGTGGTGACGCGCGGTCAATTATGTGGCATTGTGTGTGAAAAGAAAAGAATTTTATTTCGTGTTTCATCCTGGTTGGCTTGCTAAAGTCCTTCCTACATCATCGTTGATCGGGAGGCACGACGTCGTGTGAATTGTTGCATTAAAATAAGTTTAAGTGTTACTGTAAATGACTGTAAAAAAGTCCTTCCTATATCATCAATGTCGTCTGGGTAATCATGATGAAAAATTACATTTATTCAGTATTTAAATACCTGTGCGCGAGTGTTTTGGTGTGCTAATTAGAAAGACCTTCCCATAGCATCGTTGCTCGGAAGGCTCGCCGACGGGTTTGTTATGAAAGTCCTCCCCATAGCATCGTAGCTCGGGAGGCATCGAAAAGCCAATACCTTATCCTACTAACCCAAAAAAAAATAATCACGTGATGCTTGAAGGAGATGCTGTGGATTCAACGGTCTCAAGCGGTATCAACAAGTATATAGCGAAAAACTGTGTGCTTGATGAGTCTGCAACTTCAACTATCGGACTAACATTCCTCCCTTTTGTTGAACTGCAGGCTTCTTGGGAGGGCGCCGGTATTGACTAATAAAGTCGGGGTCTTCAGGGGTTAAACAGTGAACGGATGGTTGGCTCCCACTGATCATTTTTGATTCATTGTTTAACTTCAGCTGATCTGTCAATAACGGAGTAGCAGCTCATTGGCAGTCAACCATGCTCATGCTCATGCTCATGCTCAAAGGGCACCGTTTTCAAGATATAGCCACCGAAAGTTTGATTTTAGCGAAATATTTGCAGTTTTTCAATTTTTAAATATAGTGACCATGAGTGACCATTTCTAAAAATATTTTTTTTGAAAAGTTCAGAAAATTTGCTATAAAATTGTCAAAGAGACATTGAAGATTGGACCTCGGGTTGCAGAGATACAGCCGCTTGAAGGAAAAGAAACACGAAAATTGAAGTTTTCTAAGTCTCACCAAAACAACCCACCATTTACTAATGTCGATATCTCAGCAACTAATGGTCCGATTTTCAATGTAAACACATAAAACATTCGTGAAATTTTCCGATCTTTTCGAAAAAAATATTTTGAATTTTTTTAAATCAAGTCTAGCATTTTAAATGTGCGTTATATTCAATGTTTGGCCCTTTTAAAATATTAGTCTTGATTTAAAAATTTTGAAAATATTTTTTTCGAAAAGATCGGAAAAAATCGGAGATTAAGAAAACTTCAATTTTCGTGTTTCTTTTCGATTGCAAATTCAATTTTGCATTAAAAAATAATGTCAAACATGTTTTTGCATGAAACTTCGATTTTTTCCAAAAATCACTGTTTTTTCAAAAATTTATAACTCGGCGGCAGATTTTTTGACCATGTTTCTCTATGGCTCAAAAGTTGCGGATTTTTGTCCCCTAAAACATATAAAAAAATCTCGAAAATCAAAAAATACGTATTTTGGGAAATTGAGTTTTAGTGAAAAAAAAGTTGATAAAAAAATCTGCAATTTTTTTTTCCGTGTACCTATTTTTTTCTCAATTGTCTCAACAATACTTACAACTTTGCCGAATACACCAAATTGATCAGAAAATTCACTCAAAAGTTACAGCTGTTTGAATATTTACATACCATTTTTGTTTGGACAGCATCCAAAATTGTATGGAGACTTGTATGGGTGAACCAATGACGCAAAATAGCTTATTTGGTCATAGGGAAGGCCCCCACAAAGTTTTAGTCAAATCAAAAAATCGAAAAAATGAAAATGGTCGAAATCGGCCGATTTCGTAGAGAGTTGCTCAAATCAAAAATCACTTCGCAAAATGAGCCAACAAAAACTAATGCATGCAGCTTGTAGTAAATTTAACGGAGAACATCTTCAATTTTTTTGGTGTTTTAGCATAAACCATAGGCTACTATTTTTACAACCGGGAAGCTGTACATTTTGTTTTTTTTTTTTTTTTTGCTCGATGTGTTTTATAACAAGGCAAGCACATTCGAATGAAAGAAGTTCATTTATATAAACGAATTGTCTCGCCCGTGTGGAAACGAATAAACGAATTGTGCCGCCCGTGTGGATCAATCGGACCGCGCACTGGACTCCAATCCAGAGGTCGCCGGTTCGAATCCCGCGGCGGGCGCTCTAAAATTGTGTAAATATGGGTAGTCGGCGCCGTCGCTCCGTGCCATACTTGCATACACTTAGGAGCCCAGGGTGGCGAAGTCCTTATAGATAAAAAGGAAGACAGATTGGTTGGTACTAGCAATGGTGGCCGACAGCTATAAATTCAACTTCGTTTTTTTTTGTCTTAAAATTACTGACTCATTAATTTTTAGATAGTTTTTTATGGCTGCGGAATGATATTCGATTTTTTTATACACTCAAAAATAAAAATTTTTCCTCCTGAAACGCCGTTGTTCCAAACAGTCTAATTTTATTTAAGATATATTGGAGTAATGCCAAATGTAACTTCTGATTTCTAGATTAAATTTTCAAACAACCTATCCCTCATGGGTTTCCTATGCAGATAGGGCCTTTTGAAAATTTAATCGAGATTTGAGAACATACAGGTTTGTTTTTTTTTTCGTCATGCATTAAAAAAAAATTAGCAAAGCGTATTGCAATGTTATTCAATAAAATACCACAAAATCAATACACTCAATACAAATACTTGATTTCCCTCCGTGCAGCACCCCCACTAGCCCCCAGCCCTTCTTTCCACAGTTGGGTCTCGTATTTATTAACGCTCATCCCCAGTTCGGGCGGTTCTTTCAGGTGAACACCCGGAAGCGATGCAAACCGGCACGGCCACCACGATCCCACGGGCCACCACCCACGGCTGCCTGCTGGTGGCCACCCTCGGAGCGGTCCTCGTCAGCTGGGCGCTGCTCCTCCAATGGAACTCCACCTCCGATGACCGGACACGCCGACTTCCGGCGGGCCGAGAACGACGAAGACCGGTGAGTGATGCTGGCCAGAAGGGCGACCTCGTTGAAAGCACCTGTCCCGGCGCGTGGAGTGGGAGATGATAGACCGGTTCGGAGCCATCGCCCGATACGTCGTTGACGCGGTCTTACCACCTAGCGAACAGCAGTAGAACCTGTCCAACCGGAATGCCCTGAACAACAGCCGAGGTTGTTGTTTGTTGAGTCTGTACAGAGAATGAAAAAAAAAAACGAGTGTCCCCAAAGGAAAAGTTGCAAAAAGTCAACAAGATTCGGTCGGCAAATCTCCATAGGGCGCACGCGACCTTTAGGAAGTAAGGCACAATTTGAGTAATAAACATAGTCAAAGCTACAAAAACACACATAAAGAGAACAGAGCACACATACAGTGTTAAGAAATACTACAACTACGCGATACTACTGAAACAATAGTTGGTGTGAGAAAAAAGGAAGCATGAGTGTGTGTTTTGTTTGTAAGAGAGAAAATTGTATATTTTAAGCCTCCAGAAGTTCTGGAATGCGTCCTGGAGCATTATAAGAAGAAGAAAATAAGATAATTCCACAAATAAGTAAGGGTAAGAAAGAGTTGATGAGTGATGTGATGTGACAACGTTGAATAATCGGTACGTTACCGATTCTGTACAAAGAAAGAAAAATTGTGTAAAAAATTTCTTTTGATTGGTTTCTAAATGTTTAATTTATACTTGATTCCTTAACCTGATGAAAGTGCGCTGGAAAAGCAAAATAACTATTTCAAAATTAACTTTTTAGCTATACATTTTAAAAAAGAATCTTGAATTAAAGAAAAGCTGGGGTTTCGGGTACCCAAGTATCTTACAATATCTAGCACACACAACTATATTTGAACTTTGTACCGAGACCAATTTTCAGACAAGTATAGAAATCGTTTAAGAATAGAACTATTTGAATATTAATTTCTGAGCACAAACCAAAAAACCCAAAAAACATCTTTTACGATACAGTTTACGATGGTGCAAAATCTTGGCACCAGAAATATATATATTTTTTTTTAAATTTTGAGTTTTGGAAAGAACCCAAATTATATTCAAACAAAATTTCGAAAAGCACTTTAAGATGTAAAAGAAAATTTGCAATCGAAAATGACTTACAGTCATGCCCCGGTTTTGCACGCCTCGGTTTTGCACTGCTCCGGTTTTGATTCGTTCAGCTGCCTCGGTTAAGCACGGCCCAGTGCTTAACTGAAGCACATAGCTTATGGGATTTTGGCTTTATGGGAGACATTGGCTATAATCGTATGAAAAAAATATAGTGCTTTGGATTAGGGATGATGTCAGCTATCCATTGCAATTACAGTTACTGTATTTTATTATATTATATATCCTGTATTTTGAAAATGCCATTTTTTTCTCTATCAAATGATCGGGTTTTTTTCCTACATTTCGAATGTAATGATAACATTTTTTGAAAATACTCAAAATTTTCACAAAACTACATATTTTAGAAAAAAAAACCTCCAAATTCAGTTTTTACCAATAAGGGTATCAAACAATCGGGATTTTTTCATACATTTCGAAAGTTATAACGAAAAAAACGAAGTTGACTTTATAGCTGTCGGCCACCATTGCTAGTACCAACCACTAGTGTCTTCCTTTTAACTACAAGGACTTCGCCGCCCTGGGCTCCTAAGTGTATGAAAGTATGGCACGGAGCGACGGCGCCGAATACCCATATTTACACAAAGAATTTTAGAGCGCCCGCCGCGGGATTCGAACCAGCGACCTCTGGATTGTGAGTCCAGTGCGCGGTCCGATTGATCCACACGGGCGGGAAAGTTATAACACAATTTTATAAAAATACTCAAAATTTTCACAAAACTAAATATTTTCGAAAAAAACTCAAATGAAAAAACAACATTTTTGAAAATACTCAAAATTCTCACAAAACTACGTATTTCCGAAAAAAAAAATACTCAAAGTTTCAGTTTTTTACTATATAATTTCAAACATTTCGAAGGAAATACCAACTTTTTTTGAAAATACTTAATATTTTCACAAAACTACGAATTTTTGAAAAAATATCCAAAATTTCAGTTTGCTTTTACAATATGGGTATCAAACGATCGAGATTTTTTCATATATTTCGAATGTAATGACAAGAGTTTTTGAAGATTTACAAAAATTTCATAAAACCACCTATTTTAAAAAATACTCAAAAATTCAGTTTTTTTACAATATGGGTATCAAACGATCATCATGTTTTCATACATTTCGAAACTTTTAACACATATTTTTGAAAATTCTCAAAATTTCGCAAAACTACGTATTATTGAAAAAATAAAAATTGAAAAATTTGTGTTAGAACTTACCCATTTTTTCAAATATATGTAGTTCTGTGAAAATTTTGAGCATTTTTTCAAAAAATAATAATATAGCGTTTGAAATGTATTAAAACATTCCGATCGTTTGGTACCCATATTGTAAAAAAAACTGAAATTTTGAGTATTTATTTCAAAAATACGTAGTTTTGTGAAAAATTTGTATATTTTCAAAAACTGTTGTCATTACTTTTGAAATGTTTGAGAAATTCCCGAACATTTGATACCCATATTGTGAAACAGTAAAACTTACAGTATTTATTCGAAAATACGTAGTTTTGTGAGAATTTTGAGTATTTAAAAAAAAAGTTGTTATTACATTCGAAATGCTTGGAAAAATCTCGACCGTTCTATACTCATATTGTAAAAAACTGAAATTTTGTGTATTTTTTCGAAAATTAGTATTTAAAAAAAATAATATAACATTCGAAATGTATTAAAAAAAAAACCCGGACATTTTATACCCATATTGCAATAACAATTATTTTGAGGTTTTTTAGAGAAAAAAAATGGCATTTTCAAAAATTCCTTAAAAAGTTATAGATTTTGGAATATTTACGTACCATTTATGTATTTCTAGCTGCCAACATTGTAAAGAACCTTGTATGGGTTAACTAATGACACAAAATGATTTCTATGGTCATGGGAAGGCTCCGAAAAAGTTTGAGCCAATTATAAAAATATAAATAAAATCCAATAATATATACCAAATCTCAGGGGCTATTTTTTCATTCAGTAGTATTTTGAAATAGCTAAAAAAATATCATTTTTCGTTAAAATAAAATACCTTAACGAAATGATGGTTGAAATTATAATGGAAAGTATTTCCGATTTTATTTTCAAGATTGACGTTTTTTCAACAAAGGAATATCTACGGTATCAGATTTTAAAGACCAAACCAACGGCATTTATAACTAGGTATGGTTAAGTTATAAAATTAATTCATTATTTAAATTAATAATTATCGTATTGCCCAAATATGGTGTTTCAAATAATTTTCTGTAATATTCTTTCAAGGGAAAGATTTGGTTAATTTTCAAACGATTCAAATGCTATGTAAAATTTATATAATGAAGGTTAAAACAATTAATTCTTTTTAAATCTTGAGATGTTTATCAATGTTGGCCCAGCAAACGTGATGGTATTGTTTACCATTAGTGATTGACATTATATCTACTTATCTATAACTAATATTTGAACCGTTTTTTCTTTATAGTTAGCTATTTTCACGCACTTTCTACAGGAATCACTTCAATTTGTAAGATATTAAATTTTGAATTTTCCGTTAGACCCTAATCGCTAATTGAAAAAAATCTGTTCAATTCTTAGTAAACATTGATAACGCTCGGTTATATTCCAAACAAATCACGAAACAAATAAAAAAACGAGGAAGAATGAAGTTAGTCCACTGTAGAAGAGAAATGAATCCAAATTGTGAGTAATATTTTTGATTACAGATGCAGATATCGCAAATATTTAGCAAACCGACGCAGCAGTAGGTACGATGATGACTTAGATAATTTGAAACAAATTTTAGCGCATAAGGTTGTACGTGTAAGCGAATGTGAAATCTAGCCGATAGTTGCAAGAATATATTTCATATTACATCAGTGTACATTTTTGAGGATATATATAACAGCAAAATACATTTAGTGGTTTAGGCAAGTGTTGAATTTTTAGTTCGAATTTTGTTTATGAAGTCCATAGGAAAAATTTAAATTTACTGTTTTCTTTCGACCCACTTGTACATAGTTAAATAAAATATTTCCGATTATATGCAAAATTTGCAAAACACCGTTAAGTTTTCCAGCGCAAAGCAAACACTCACAAATCTAACAAAAAAGTTAGGAAACATTCAACGAAAAATCAAATCAGCTGTTAACATGAATGTATTAAAGCCACACACACACTCACAAACACACACACACGACAGAAACATTCAACGGACAACTGATTTCCAATAACGGAATGGAAAAGATAGCGGGCACAACTGAAAAAAAAAACTGAGGAAAAACAGTCGTAACTTGATTACTTCTAAAGTAAGGGGGCTTACCTTGCAGTCAACAGTGAAGGGAAGCAGGCTTTCACGACCAGATCCCAACCAATCATCCGGAAATCATAAACAGAAAAAAAAAAAACTTGGCAAGTCTTGTCTTCGCCGATGGTTTTCCGCCGGGAAAGGGATGACCATCCTTGGCGATGATGACGCTGTTGGGGGAACCACCCACCACCCCCTTAATGGGTTTCCTTAATGGGATTGCTTTGAGAAAATGGAAAATGGTGGAACGAAAAAAAAAAATCGAACAAGAACAAAACTCGCTTCCAATGACGTTGAACAACAGCAAAATGTACTCTCTTTCTCACACACGATGAATAAATTACACCGTTTATCTAATGACGTGTGAATATCTTCGCTCCCTGGTGGGGGTGAGGGTGAGGAAAACCGTTTGCCCTGGAGGAAAATTAAATGTGCACCTCACGTGTGAAGAGTAAAGAGAGGATGAAAATTCGTTCGAGGATGGCAAGGTCTAAGCCAACACACGGAGTAAGTGCTTTTTTTTCTAATACTGTGCTGTTGTTGGTAATGGGTGGTTGACTTGTCCCAAGGAGATAGCATGGGTTGTGTGACTTTTAATTAATTTCTATGGGGATAATCAACATCATTTTGTAGACAGTCAGTTATGGTGACTTTGGACATTATTTTGGAAAAAGTTACGAGGAAACATTAAAAAAAATTACAATTGACTTGCTACAACAAAAGGAGAGATGGGAGAATCAAAGGTTTCTGCAATCAACTGAAAGTGATTTGAGTATTGCGAGAGGACAATTTCCTTGAATTACTTACTAACTTTGAACTCTTATAATTTTGGGTGATTTTTTGTAAAATTAAGTCAAATTTCAACATAATTTCAATTATACAACTATTGACGGGTCGCTCAGTGGCCTCTACCATAATCTTCATCGAAATATCCGAGATCCGGCCCCCAAAAAGTGTACAAATAACAATAATGTGTTTAATTTTGAATTCATTCGAAAGTTCGTTCAAATACCTCAAGTGACCACCCAAGCGTCCGACATCCAGCTTCATCAAATCTGCTCATACGCTTTACGCAGTGCGTTACGTTTTTCTAATTTGTCGATTTTTCTGTAACGACGCAACATTTTTGCAATCTTTTAAAAGCAATTAGGTTTTGATCAGATCTACAAAACGCATTTTGAAGCTTCCAAAGGTATTTATTGTATGGATTTAGAGAAATCGACGAAATAAAAAAGCGTAACTCCACCGCGTAAAAAGAGGTTTCTCTGGCATGGGGGTTGTTTTTGCCTCGTAGCATCCCCTCTTTTTTTTAAATGCATTTGCCTTAGTTGAAAAGACCTGTATTGCTAAGCAAATGTTTTACTTACATTCATTTTCTACCACAAACTGCTTTAGAGTAGGCCTTGCAATTTGAAGACATAATTTTTAAAATTTCGTATCAAAAATAAGTAAATATCCCGAATTGAATTTATGGCTCTAAAATACAAACAAAGACAATATTAAGATCACAAAAAACCCGTTTCTTCAGAAAAACAAATTGATTTTTTTTATTTTGAAGCTTGTTTAAAATGACATTGATCTAAATAAAACTGTTTTTTTTTGTTGTACAAATTCAATTTGGGACATACACTTATTTTCGTTAAGAAATTAAAAAAAAAATATTTCACATTTACAGGCCTACTGTTACTGCCGCTCTAATCTAGTCCGTCCCATGTATGTATGTATGTATGATCCCCATACCCGCAGGCAACTTGGTCCTGGAACACATGTGAGCGCTAGGTGAACAATTCGATCATCTTTTACTCCGTAATCTGTACACCCACGTGCATAAGTTTTTTTACACGAATTTTAGTGCTACAAATACCGGCGCATAGATCAAAATGGTTTCCCTCTTCCCTCCCCAAGCGCCGGAAATTTGTAGCGGGTGTAGGGACACTTCACATAGACGCCCTTGCTCCCATCACGTCACTGAGGGTATGGAGCGACGATAAATTTATAAGCATGCCCCCTCAGTCGAACCTTCATTAGAGAAGCAGGCAATCCACAACTCACAGCGAACGACCAAGGGAACACCCTACCACGTATATAGTAAAATGGCGTAGTTGTCTTCATTGGAATGTATGAATGTTAGAATTGATGAAAGGGTTATTTGAAAAAAAATAAATAATGGAAAGCTCTCACCAAAAACACGCAATCTTCAAAAACAGCTTTACTTTTTTTTTTTTTTTTAATTTATATTTATTCAGATTTTCTTTTCCATATACATTCATTCAGTTAAAATATTATTGAGTGTCCAATCACAATCGATGACTTTTCACCTCAATTTTAAAAACTAACAACTTTCATTTATTCATGAGATATTGTAGCTTTCGCTATTCAGTGATTTCAAATGTAGGAGGTTCTACATGTACAAAAGGGAAAAGGGATACCTTAAAACTAACTTATAAACTATATAAAGAGCGGATCAATGCAGCTGAAGACTGCAATGATTTTTGTCGAAATGCATCAATTATCTTATTGGACATAACATCCAAAGTGTCAACTTCGGCTAATTGATGAAGTTCACTGGTGCTGAACCAGGGAGGAAGTTTCAGAATCATTTTCAGAATTTTGTTCTGAATCCTCTGAAGTTTTTTCTTCCTGGTTAAGCAACAGCTTGTCCAGATCGGCACAGCATAAAGCATGGCAGGTCTGAAAATTTGTTTATAAATTAACAGTTTATTCTTGAGACAAAGTCTAGAATTCCTGTTTATAAGTGGATACAAACATTTAATATATTTGTTACATTTAACCTGGATACTTTCAATGTGATCCTTGTAAGTAAGGTTTTTGTCAAAAGCAAGTCCAAGATATTTCACTTTATCCTCCCACTTTAAATTTACCTCATTCATCTTTATAATGTGATGACTTTTTGGTTTAAGAAAATCAGCCCTTGGTTTGTGAGGGAAAATAATAAGTTGAGTTTTTGCAGCATTTGGAGTAATTTTCCATTCTTTCAAATAAGAATTGAAAATATCCAAGCTTTTTTGTAATCTTCTTGTGATGACACGAAGGCTTCTACCTTTGGCGGAGATGCTTGTATCATCAGCAAAAAGTGATTTCTGACATCCTGGGGGCAAATCAGGCAAGTCAGAAGTAAAAATATTGTATAAAATTGGACCCAAAATGCTTCCTTGAGGGACGCCGGCACGTACAGGTAGTTGATCAGATTTGCTATTCTGATAACATACCTGCAGAGTACGATCCGTCAAATAATTTTGGATAATTTTCACGATATAAATCGGAAAATTAAACCTTTTCAATTTCGCAATCAAACCTTTATGCCAAACACTGTCAAATGCTTTTTCTATGTCTAGAAGAGCAGCGCCAGTAGAATAGCCCTCAGATTTGTTGCTTCGAATCAAATTTGAAACTCTCAACAACTGATGAGTAGTTGAATGCCCAAGGCGAAATCCAAACTGCTCATCAGCGAAAATTGAATTTTCATTAATGTGCGTCATCATTCTATTAAGAATTATTCTTTCGAATAATTTACTAATAGATGAAAGCAAACTAATGGGCCGATAGCTTGAAGCTTCGGCAGGATTTTTGTCCGGTTTCAAAATCGGAATTACTTTGGCATTTTTCCAACTACTGGGAAAATATGCCAAATCAAAACATTTGTTGAAAATTTTGACCAAGCTACTTAAAGTTGCTTCTGGTAATTTTTTAATTAAAATGTAAAAAATGCCATCCTCGCCAGGGGCTTTCATATTTTTAAATTTTTTGATAATAGATTTTATTTCATTCAGATCCGTATTAAAAACTTCATCTGATGAAAATTCTTGTTCAACAATATTCTGAAATTCTATTGAAATTTGATCTTCAATAGGACTCAAAACATTTAAGTTGAAATTATGAGCACTCTCAAACTGCTGAGCAAGTTTTTGAGCTTTCTCCCCATTAGTTAATAGAATATTATCACCATCTTTTAAAGAAGGGATTGGTTTTTGAGGTTTCTTAAGAACCTTTGAAAGTTTCCAAAAAGGTTTGGAATATGGTTTAATTTGTTCGACATCTCTTGCGAACTTTTCACTTCGCAGGAGAGTGAATCTGTGGTCAATAACCTTTTGCAAATCTGTCGATACTGTCTTCGGCGAACATTTTTCAGACGAATCAGAAGCTGAAGATCGTCATCAATAATGGGAGAATCAAATTTGACTTGGACTTTAGGAATAGCAATATTCCTTGCATCCAAAATTGCATTAGTTAAAGATTCCAAGGCTGAATCAATATCAGCTTTGGTTTCTAAAACAAAATCATGATTTAAATTATTCTCAATATGATGCTGATACCTGTCCCAATTAGCTTTGTGGTAATTAAACACAGAACTATTGGGTCTGATAACTGCTTCATGAGAAAGTGAAAAAGTTACTGGAAGGTGATCAGAATCAAAATCAGCATGAGTCACTAAAGGACCAACATACTGACTTTGATTTGTCAAAACCAAATCAATTGTTGATGGATTTCTAACAGAAGAAAAGCAAGTTGGCCCATTCGGGTATAAAACCGAATAAAGACCAGAAGTGCAATCTCTGAATAGAATTTTACCATTGGAATTTACTTTTGAATTATTCCAAGATTGGTGTTTGGCATTAAAATCACCGATGATCAAAAATCGAGATCTATGCCGAGTAAGTTTATTCAAATCCCCTTTGAAATAATTTTTATTTTCCCCAGTGCATTGGAAAGGCAAATATGCAGCTGCAATCATAATTTTCCCAAAAGAAGTTTCAAGTTCAATGCCCAAACTTTCAATAACTTTTAACTTAAAGTCACGTAACGTGCTATAAGTCATACTACGGTGGATAACTATTGCAACTCCACCGCCATTTCGATTCATTCTGTTATTGGTTATAACTTTATAATCTGGATCACTTTTCAAATAAGTGCCAGTTTTTAAAAATGTTTCGGTTATAACAGCAACATGCACGTTATGAACTCGTAAAAAGTTGAAAAATTCATTTTCTTTCGCTTTTAAAGAGCGAGCATTAAAATTCATAATATTGATGGAATTACTTAGATCCATGATTAAACTTCAGGGTAAGAACAACATCATTCGCAAATTTTAATCCAATCTGGATTGCTTCCATCATGGATGTAGCATTACTCATTGTTTGAATCAAACCAAACAGTGAGTTTTGCAAAAAAGTCATTTTTTCAAACGTAACATCGCCGAGATCAGAAGATCCCAAAGCGTTGCTAGCAGAAACATTTTCAAATGAAATTTGAGGTACCTGCCCAATTTCAGGAAGATTGGTAGAGGATTTAAAATTCGTGGATGAACCCGAACCCGAAACGACGTTGGCATAAGAAATGCCATTGCTGTTACCTAACTTTTCCACGGTAGGGGTATTTCTAGCATTGTTCGAGTGAGACAGCACGAACGTTTGATTTAAAGATGCAGGTACAACCTGACTTTGAGAAAATTTCGGTTTGGATTTCGGCTGATGCTTAGCACGAGAATCCAAAACCTTTTTTCTGATGGGGCAATCCCAGAAATTTGATTTGTGATTGCCACCACAATTTGCACATTTAAATTGGGTGACTTCTTTCACGGGACAATTGTCCTTGTCGTGAGAAGAATCCCCGCAAACCATGCATTTTGGAGCCATGGCGCAATGATCAGTACCGTGACCGAATGCCTGGCAACGCCGGCACTGGGTCAGATTCTGGCCATTACCGCCATGTTTCTTAAAATGCTCCCACTTTACCCGTACATGGAACAAAAACTGAACTTTGTCCAAAAGTTTCAAATTGTTGATTTCATTTCTGTTGAAATGAATCAGATAAAATTGTGAAGTCAAACCAAAGCGAGAAATATTCCCGTTTGATTTTTTCTTCATTGGTATTACTTGGGATGGGGCAAAGCCAAGCAACACCTTAAGTTCGTTTTTGATCTCATCCACCGACAAGTCGTTGGAGAGACCTTTCAGGACCGCCTTGAATGGACGAGCATTCTTGGTCTCATACGTGTAGAAATTGTGTTTGTGGTTTTTCAAATAACCAACAAAAGTTTGGTGATCTTGTAAAGATTCCGTCAACAAGCGACATTCTCCTCTTCGACCAAGCTGGAACGAAACCTTCAAATTGCAAGTTTCCTTGCAATTCTTCAGTTGCGTTCGAAAGCTGGCCAAATCGGAGACGGAAGTCACTACAATTGGCGGAGCCTTTACTCGTTTCTCGACGGCAGAAGGCTCAGTACGAGGAGAAGGATCCTTGTCAACAGTTTCGGATAAAACACCGAAACTGTTTGCCAATGGAATTGGAGGATTAACCTCACATTCAGAATCAGAATCAGACCTCAGAAGAGGCTGTTTTCTTTTTCTGTTTCCGTTAGCCGATTTAGCGTTCAAACGCTTCACCGACGTAACGACCAAATCTTCAGAAGATTTGCGTTTACCTTTGTTTTGACGCATTTTGCAAGCAGAGTTCTCTTGAAAAGATGGCTTTGTTTGCAAAATACAACAAAATTTCAGGTGGGGTTAGTCTTGAAAAGACTGTTTAGAATTTTGGAAAATAACTCAGGTAGTCTTTAAAAAGACTGTGAATTTTGTTTGAAATAACTCTGAGCATAGGTAGTAAAAAATACCGCAGCTCTAGTGTCCGTTCACCACGAAGGTTCGCAAGACACTGAAAAAACAGCTTTACTCCAATCGTTTCGCCACGTTCCACATGAATCTTTAGATTTCTTGAGTTCTTGTCTTGAATCTGCCTTGATCAGCAGAACTTCCGGCAGTAGACCTGATCCAGCACGATATACAGCAAGGACCACACGACTTTGAAGTGCTTGGACGATGATCATCACCCCTACCTTCGTCAGTTATTCATGATTGACGTTGTTTTCGGTAAGGCTCAGCCATCAAACACTTCCCCAACGCCGTCCTGGATGTTATGTTGCAGGAACTTGACCAAATTGTTGTTCCTGCGGCCTGCCTTTCTTGTTCGGTTGTCGTAGGACCAAATTTCTCAAGTTCCATTAAAAAAAAAAGCTCAAATTGGTTCCACCACTTCCACTGTAAATGACTGGCACCCGAGAAGTATCGAGATCTTCTTATTTTAACTTATTTCACTCATTTCACTCATTTTAAATAAAATTTAAAAATTATCGGAAGGTCGAAAATGACAGCAAACGAAAAATGCGTCCCGCTCTAATCTAGTCCGTCCCATATGTAAAAAGTGGATGCTGAGATAACGCCGTGAGAAGGCCAAAAAATGTTGCACCATTTTTCACATTTCCAATCAACATTTTTTGCTAAATTTTTATACAATTATTTCAATGTTAGTTCAACAAATATTTCTAACAAGAATTTGTATCATAAAACTTAAAATTTAGAGATAAATTTGTGTTATTATCATACTAGAACTGACTTGCCTTTATTATTCCATAAATAAAGGCTAGTCAGTCAATGATATCAAGGTAGGCTTGAACATTTTCACCAGAAGTTAAACTGTCATTTCAAGGTTTGTTTGGGTAATTTCCAAGTAATTTTCACAAATAATATAAAATTACGTTATTTTATGTTTATTTCAGATTCATTCATTTATAGTAAAGTTCATAACTATGAAAATGTAATCATAAACGAGACTAAAATACTACAGAGGCAAGAGATATTTGAATGCGTGTCTCAACGTCTGGACCGTTGAAATTTAGTGATCCACAATCTACGTTTACCGGAACCTTTTCCAGAACTAGGACCAGGGCAATTCATTCAAGATTGAATAGAACTTATTTTATGGAATATGTATGTAGTTACTTGTTTACTCGTGGTTGTCCCATGCATGAAAAAAGCACAAATGGTTTCAAATATTACGCATCAAAATTTATAAATATTCTTGCAGATATGAACTACTAATATTTTTTTTCAGTCCTGCGGGTTCATATAAACAAAGTCCTTGAAATTTAAATGGTTCCACGTTCATTCAATCGATTCATGAGACATTTCTTTAGAAGGAACTGACTTGCCTTTATTTTGCATATGGGACAGCACGAAAGTGATTTTTATTTTGGAATTTTCAGAACAAACATCACTTTTTTATTAAATTGGCTCAAAGTACATGTAAAAACAATACTTTTGCTATGTTTATCTCAAAAATGACCAAAATACATATGGGACGGACTAGATTAGAGCGGCAGTGTACTCTAACGCAATTTTTGGTAGAAAATGGATGGATAAGTAAAACATTAGCTAAGCAATACAAGACTTTCCAACTTAAAATTTAATTTATTAGTAAAACTTTTACCGAAAACCATGGCGACATTGGTAGCCGAGGTGGTTTTGGTAAGATTGCCATTGGAAAATAAAATTAATAATTAAATACAAACGAAATTTGTTCGAAATTGACCATTGACCAAATTTCGGTTAAAGCTGATAAACTGAGCTTGATTAAATAAAATGAAAGTATGCAAAGTATCACAAAAAGTAGTTTTCAACAAATTTGGTAAATTTTAAATCGTTGGTACAGTATAGTTACAAGATTTTTTCAAACTGTCAAAGTGCCATAAAAATGAATTAATTGAAATGAAAATAAGTTCGAATCGGAAATTCGTTAATATTTTTGAATTCTTTGGATAATTTTCCTCTAAATACAGATAAACTAAGTTATAAAAATAAAAACTTTAAATGTTAATTAAACAGAACTCAAAAACAGGTTTACAGGAATTTCAATAGAACAAATTTCTTAAAAAATGTGAAATTTTATTTTTTTAGTTTTTTAGTTGAGGCCTTGCCCCCTTCAAAATAAATATATAAAAAAAAACTTAAAAATTTTACCGGAAATCGAACTCTGATTATCTGAATTCCAATTTTGTGAAATTCCAATGTACAGTAAGTCAAACAGTTTTTTTTGTCGCGATTTTTGTTTTGTCGATATTCACAAAACTAACGATGGCAAAAATACCAGGCTTGAGTAATATGCGTTTTAAAACAATATCAAAAATGCAGGTGTAAATCCTCAATAGGATGACTCGCTCTAAAATTGTTTTAAAACGTTTTTCAAAAAAAAAATGAGAAGTTTGAAACAGTCACCCCACACCTTCGGAACAGTTACA
Organism: Culex pipiens pallens; assembly: GCF_016801865.2. Lineage (NCBI taxonomy): Eukaryota > Metazoa > Arthropoda > Insecta > Diptera > Culicidae > Culex > Culex pipiens. The sequence goes on along the minus strand of NC_068938.1, from coordinate 144,647,100 downwards.
GATCAGCCAATGTTTAAAAAATCATAGAAAATCGATAATTGAACTTTATAATTCGCTTTTCGCTTCATTTGAAAGCTTTTGTTGTGATCTTTCGAATCATGTACTGAGCAACTGCAATTTTTACAATTACACAGTACACAGTTAAAAATTGAGTAAATTTGGAAGGTTGAATATTACCTCTTTTATGATGTAATTTTACCCCAATTTTGACTGAAAAAGTGATATTACACCAGAAATGTGGTAAAATAACACATTTTCAAAGGTAAAATTACACATTATTTGTGGCATAAAAGGTGTACCGCTTCCCAGATGTAATATAACCATGGTTTTTTTTTTTTTCACTGTGTAGCATACATACAATAACGTCCCACAGTTATGGAACAGGCGATTTTGCTGCTCTCAATAAAGTACTAATGAACTGCAGAATTTTGTTAAAAATAATCTTTTTTTAATAGTGAAATAGCACGAGAATGACCAAATCAAGATCGTTTGAATTGCACTGCCGCTTGAAGCTAGTCCGTCTCTGCTTGCTGTTTTTACATATGGGACGGACACGATTAGAGCGGCAGTGCAGGATAGAAAGAAAAAATGCATTTTGCATCTAATTGACAAATTGCCACAAAAGTGTTCCAATTATGTGCCTCTCTCCAAAAGGAACTGGTTTTTTTATTCGATTTTGAGAAATCTCTAAAACGATTCACAGTTCAAGTATTTATATTTTCTACCTGAAATATTTTGCTCGGTACTCATTAAAAAAATATGAAAAATATCAAAGATTCGAAAAAAATCTTTTTTTGGGAAAAATGCAAATATTTTTTAAACTTTTTGTGCGACACTCATCTCACAAATCTGAGACATGAAACATTAAAAAAAATAAAAAATCGAGCATTGATTCGCTTTATCCTGATGATCAATGATTTTATTTTTATTTGTTTATGTAAAAATTAAACATATTTACTCAGATAAGAGCACAATACTGGGTTCTCATAAAAAACTTGCATATTTTCATCAAATGCAGAGAGCCTTTTCAAAAGTTCTTATCTGCCATGAGTTCTTTTGCTGATAGGACATTTTTGATTTTTGAAACATTGTGTATTACACTGTATTTACAATTATTTGCTTATATTGGCAACTGTATTTGTAATATTTGACCATTGCTTTATAAATAAAAAAAATCGCACGACATTCTAAGAAATGGTAATGTATAATTGTATTGATAGTTAACTTGTTGGAAATTTTCCAAAAATAACATTATAAATCTTATCGCTAACTTAAAACGCCACGGATATGTAAGGGCAGACTTACCAGGTTATTAAGGATTGCGCTATTTTCTGACAGATTGACCATTTAGCGATCGAAATATCATAATATTTGAGATTTTTTATCATACAAAAATGAGCAATTTTGAGTACTATCAATCATCTGTTATTTAATGCAAATAAATCACATTTTTTTAAACCCTTGAATTAATCGATTAATGCATCCGATTTCCTCATATCAACAGTCAGCCATCCATCATTTTAATCCAACCAATTATTTCGAATTTTGAGAGGCACTCACACTCATCACAAAAGGAAGCCACCATCGCAAATTGAGTTTTCATCCGTACGGAGTGCAAATATTTCGTCAGCTTCAGCCAGCCTGCGCTGTTCAATTTTAAACATTTATCTGGCATCCACTCCAAGTTTTTTTTTTTTTTTTTTTTGACTGAATTTCATTATTCATCCCATCGTTTATGCGTCTGGCGAAAATAATTACGCAAAAATTTCAGAAATCGAAACCCTCTCGTGATAAACGGGCAAAAAAGCGGATAAAATTTCGATTTCATTTCCAGTGCCCCTTGCCAATTTATTCAAGAGTTCCGCCACTTGGCAAGTGGAAATTCGAGTAAACTTTGCTGGGAATACAAAAAAATAACAAACATTCGGAAATTTCCAATTTGGTGCACATTTTTCCATTTCCCATTTTCCTGGCATGCACAAGCTGCATGTGCGCATCCTCCCAAAGGGTGTTTGCTGCGAAAGATGAAAGCAACCAACCGTTGCGTGTCCAGTTTAAAAATCAAACAATTAGTAAATAAGGCCAAGTTGGGTGAAAGCGAAACAGCTGGCACGGACGGAGTTTTCCACCCCTCGACTCGGCTGTTTTTCCTCCGGTTTTATTCTGTGTGTGGATATTGTCGAAAAATATAGTGAAACCCAAAAACAGATCAGAACAAAAAAAAACTATAAATGTTTGTAACAATGTTTGCAGCAATTCTCCTGTGGAATGTTGCTGGTTTGCAAACATACCTTTTGCCGAAAAAAGAGAATAAAACTGTGGGCATGGTACTTTTGTAAGACAAAAAAAAAGAATAAAATAAAAATCAGACATTTAATTGAACCCGTGCATCACACCAAGTGAAACACATTCCAGCAAGAAAAACAAATAGAGAAGCAAAAAAATTACATTGTGACCGAATCGTTGCGTAAGACCGAATCGTTGCGTAATGCATTGTGTACATATAGTGAAAAAGTGAACGATAATGAGAATCTGTAAATAAAACATATAATAAATGAATTGAAGATAAATATATAGGACTTCAGTTGAATAATAACTCAGAGTTTTGTTATTTTTTATCCGAAACATTCCATTCCAAGCTCAATAATGACTGAACACAGATAAAAGCTTGCTAATTTCCCGGTCCTGTCAACACCTTAACGCCGCTCTGATTCCGGCTGTCAACGGTGGAACGATGATGTTCCGTTCCACTTGAACGCACCCCCATCGCCCATATCAACGTGTAACGCTCCGTTGGATTCCGGACACCGGCAAATATGTCACGCGTTACACGTGTTGCCACGTAGCGAAACAGAGCAGAGAAAGGAGGTGTTTCGTGGAGGAACTTAAAAATATAAAAAACGGCAAGAAAAAAATATGTCCAAGAAAGTGTTACTATCCAATTACAGACAGGATTCGTTCATTAGAATTGAAACTGCATTAGCGAATTAGCGAATCCGAATCCGTTAATTGGAACGACAGACAGCTGTCAAAAGCTCGTTGAACAATGAAGTTGAAATGTCAACACCAGTTTGACAACAGGTTTTGACGTTTGAATGCTTTTTAGTTCGAGTATGTTCAAATTAGCGAGCATTCGAATTAACGGAGATTCGATGTTGCGAAATTTGAATTCACGAATCCGCTCTGTAATTGATTACAATTACTTTCATGTTCTAAAATTATTTGAGTTGCCATTACTACATCAAAATAGCATAACCTAATAATATCCCAACTAATTTATTTGATTTCTCATGTAAAAAAAAAATCAAATTATTCACTCTACAGCATTGCCTTGGCGTTCTCGATTACGAGATTCCTACTCGAAACTAGGTGGCCGAAGGCTTGATTTTAGAGGCAATTGCAAACCTCTTTATACACCTTAGCTTCCATCCACCCCGGGATTCGAACTGACGACCTTTGGATTGTTAGTCCAACTGCCTACCAGCGACTCCACCGAGATAGGACCCAGGGAGACGACTCCTACACCTGGACTGAGCGCTAACGACCTAACCTCTAAGTTAGACCGGGACCAACATTTACTTCCCTGTCCGACGGAAGGCGTGATCAAACAAATCTCGTCTCGAATGATGCCACCGGGACCTTCTGGGATCAAACCCAGGCCGACTGGGTGAGGGGCAACCACGCTTACCCCTACACCACGGTCCTCATGTACATTTTTTATTGTTTCGAAGCAGAAGGGAGATCAGAAGGTGGCGCAAGTCTCGCCTAAATTTGTCCAAGTGTAAGATTCTTATAGGAAATTCAATTGCCTACAACTTTGTCAAAAGGTGCAAAACGATCCGAATTGGTCTGAACTTTGTTTTTTTTTAGCAACATTTATTTACTTATATACTTCCTTATCAACAATTTGCTACGCTAGGAGACGGTGATTTTAGCGGATTGCAGACTGGAGTTTCACCATGTGATGTGATGATTGTTTTTTTTTTTGGAAATTGAATATGTCTTTATTGAACATTGTTATAATAATTACATTTCATTTACATGCTAAGTGGTATGGCCTAATGCTCTTCATCTTTGTTGTTTTTTTCGTTTTATTATTAACTGATCACATTTATTTTATTTATTTCAAATTGTTTTACATCATTGCATTGAATCGAATACATTTGGGTAAAAAAGAAAAAAAAATCACTTTAACAACTAATCCTAACTTAAAACTAAAAAAATAAATTCATTGAAATATTCAAAATCACTAGAACGAGTAAACTACGAACTGTATTTTAAGATGAATGCTCCAAGAGTTCTTACTTGTTCCTGGCGAGTTTTGCAACCACGCAGTGTTGTTGTCATCTCGATGAAAATGTTCAAAAGTTCTTGTGGTGAAAACAGGTCACTACTGCCTTCACCCGTTGATGCTGGTTGATTTTCCCTCGGTTGCTGACTGAAGCCTGGAGGTGTTGTATTCTCTGCAACTCTTTGCCGCTGATTCAACGGCAATGGCTGCAGATTTGGAACCACACGAACAGATCCTGCTACTGGCGACGCCAAAGCAGGAAAATCCACGTCCGTGTATGCTGGTGGTGTTTTGCGACGATTTGGTTGGTGCCTCGTCGTCGCTTGCTGCCGAATTTTTACAAACTCAGCTCGTTTTGGGCAGCTTCGATTCTTGGTAGAATGGTCGCCGCCGCAATTGAAGCATTTGGCTTCGATGTTCTCGTTGATTGTTTCGCAAGCCTGAGTTTTATGCTCACCTCCACAGGTTGCACAACGACTCTTGATGAAACAGTTCCTTCCACCATGTCCAAACTGCAAGCAGTTCGAACATTGTGTCACGTCACGGTGCACTGGACGATAACGTTCCCAAGTCACGATGATGTTGAAAATTGCCCGAACTGCTTTCAGCTCAGACGACGATGTTGATCCTTTCTCGAGATGAACCAGGTACAGTTGATCACGATACTTGATGTCCTTGTTGTGTCTCGTCATCTTGAAGACTTCAATTACGTTCAACTTCAGAGTTTTGAGCTCTTCTTTCAGCACACTCACATCCATGTCGTACAGGCCTCGGAGGACCTGTTTCATGGGGCGTTTACCTGGATCGTCATGGCTGTAGTATTCAATCTTGGTGTTGTTCAGGAAATCCCGAACGTAGTTGTAATCCTTTCTGGTAGGTAGCATAATTTTGAGTCCATCAGCACACAAGCGAATGGAAGCTCGTAAAGCACCAGATTTGATAAACCCGGTTGTCGTGATCGGGGACTTTCTTTTATAATAAAAACACAGATATTTTGCAATTAACAAACAACACGTCTTATTCCACAGAAATTAACCACAAAACTGATTTGACAATCTTCATTCTCTCTTTCGCCAGCCGCGCGCATCTCGTTGTTTTCTCGCTTGTTGTTCTCTCTCGCAGCTCGCTAGCGCGCTCTCGCACTCCATCCGCAATCAGCTAACAAGGCAATATTCATGAAGGTGCGCACTTTTTGTTGCGCTCTTAACTATTATTTATGAATTATATCAATGTTATAATAAATACTCATTTAATAATTTATTACATATTCAATCCTGCAACCCATAATCCCTACATTCTCCCTCTTTTCTACTCTCAAGATGACGAATATCAATCATAATTCCTAACAGAAAAATTGCATGAATGCTAAATCAATCAATGTTTTTTTTTTAAATTTCCTAAAAGATTTTCGTCGGGTTCCTCGACTTTGTTTTCATGCTGATCTAAATACGAAAGCGCAGTCTTCGAAATGTTTCATCTATGTTGTCCAAGAGACTGACATCCGATCGCAGGAGTTGTAGAAAATGGAATGCACTGATGAGGTTGAAAATTTAAAACACCTGAAAATATAAGAAAAAGAAAAAAAACGAGGAGAAAAACAAAAACCACAAATATTTCTCAAATAAACGCAGGTTTATCAATTTTTTATGCAATACGAGATTAGTGATTGTTTACCTGATTTTCTTTAAATTTTATGTAATTTAAAATTAAAAAGCAAATTTTACAAACATTGCTGAAACAACACAACACGATTTAAAAAAATAATAATTCAAATTCAAAAGCAATTTTTTTTTTAACATTTCGAATTAAATGGAATCAAATTATTTTTCTTTATTATCATTTTGTGAATATGAAATATAAAACAATGTGTTCTAAATTCAAAAATCTAACATGTTGCTGACTTAAATAACAAATGAAGCATAATCCTGGCGTTTTTAAAGTTTTAAATTCATGTGTACCATATAAAACAAAGAATAAACATTTCTAAAAATATATACAATGTGGTAATTTATTTAATTTATTTAAAAAAAAAATCTGAAACAAAAACTATGACAGGCACAGATATTGTTTTTACTCAAATTTACACTTTGAATTTATGTGCGCCCGCCACGGAGTTCAAATCGATCAGCCCAGTGCCACGTCCGATTGATCCACCAGACGGGACTTGAAGTTAAACATAAACTGATTTTAATATTAAATGCAGTCGTGACGAAAAGTATATGTTTGTAATTAATACCCAAAAACACCCAAAATGGATCTACAAGCAAGCTTATTCCTTCCTCATTTTCAATATTTTTATCTGTACTTTTCTGTAATTTATTCCCAACCAAGCTGTACAGCTAAAACAAACAACTTTTTTTTATATAAAGGCTAATATGGAGATCGGAAGGAAAGGAAGGCTTTACGAACAGCAGAACAAAGGAAAGGGAGCGTTTTCTTGGGGCTTTTCTTCACCCTATCTGGCTTGCTTTCGCTTCTACTGCTGCCCATTTGATTTTTTTCTTGACCGGTTCCTTCTGATGTACATACCGCTTAACATTGTATCAAAAATTACCGCATTTTAACTAATTTTGAAACTGTTAATAAATCATGGCAAAAATTACTAAAATGCAAAATCAGTAATATTTTTAAAGAATTTGTTTTCATCAGTACCAGTACACTTTCATAAAATAAAAAATAGTCCGTATTTCAGTTTAGGATGATTTCTTAAAAAGCAATCTCAATAAATGAAGCAAATTGCAAAAATAAAATAAATAATTCAATTAATGCTCAAAATGTGCTTTGCTGCACAAAATACATTTTTTTATAAAAAAATAAAATCAAATGTTGTTTATTCTTGCCACAAAAGCTTTCTTAATTTTTTTTTACCGATTTAACGATTTTGTTCTGTAAATGCATGGTAGTATCAACATTTCTCAACTTTTATATTAAAAATTTTGAACTTTCTATTAATATTCACTTACGCGATCTTTTAACCAAACAAACGATAGTTTTTACCGAATAGTTTTTTTTTCTCCTTTGTGTCTACTTAATAATATTTTTGTTTATCTTGAAACAAAACATAGTTCAGAAAATATTATTCTAATGAATAAAACAAAATCATGTGGTAAATTGTTGCAATAAAAATAAAATATATAAATTGAAATAAATGCCGTTCCGCTATATTCGATTTCTAATATATGTCAAATTAATTTTCTCTTCAAATTGTATTTAAAGTAGCTAAAGGTATGGATTCAAGCACTTTTGATATTACCGTAGATTAGATTATTTAATGTTACATTTAATCATGATCAAAACAATGTTTAAGGTCATTTATTTATAAATACCTTCAAAATGTACTGTGCTAATCAGATAACAACAAAAAAATATTTTATTCAATTATTCTTGTAATGCATAGATGTATAGATTGCAATCTGACTACTTTCTCAAAGGGTTCCAGCTCAGGCGAAACATTTTTCAAACTACCACCGCAGAGGTCTGTCAGGCTCCAACACGGAGGAGACAATATCCTAACCATAAATTCCTTCAAAACGTATCTTGCTTACCTAAAAACAGCTGAAAGATTTTTTTAATGTTTTATTTTTAAATATTTGGATTTATTTTTCTCGTAATGTAAAATGGGTTCCAAGCAACTTTGATATATTACTTGAGTAGATTGTTCACAGAAACTTTTTCTTTTTTTAATCACGATCTTTACGATCCCTGTCAATGGTTTCTTTTCTTATTTAAAATTTTAACTTTTTCTTTGCTGATAAACTCCTGTTATGTAATTTGAAAAAGTTTGGTTTCATAATTAAGTACAATCGATTAAAGAACCCCAAAGTTTCTTTAATTTATTTTAAAATAATGTTTCTTTTAATTTAATTTTGATATATTTACTTTACTAAAATTCTGAAAGTGTTTTTTTAACTCAATAAAATGATACATTGTTAAAATATAATTTCTATCGAAATTAATGAATGATTTTGAACTATTTTGATACAAATCACAGATATTGCATTGAAAAATAAAAAATAATATAATAAATATAAATGCTTCCTAGTTTTTTTTTAATTATGTTTTTTTTTCATTGCTCAAATTGTCACTCATACTTCTCAATTCTAGATTAAATTTTCAAAACAACCTATCCCTCATAGGTTTCCTATGCAGATAGGGCCTTTTGAAAATTTAATCGAGAATTCAAAATTAATATTTAAATATTTGTATTATTTTCTCTTGTGACGCAACGCTCTCACATTTTAAATTATATTTTAAGAATTTCTGATGATTAATCATTCCTTTATTTATTATTTAAAAATGCATCAAATTAATTATTAAGTGAATTATTTTACCTTTTTTTAACTAATAATGTATTGTTCATGTTAACGATTACTTAAATTTTTACTTCCCTGTGAAATAATGTTGGGTTTCAAGCAACTTTTGTATCACAGCTGAGTAAATCGATTAAAGTAACAATTAACCATAACTACTATCAATATGGAATACTTAATCATTAACGTCTTTCAATTTAGAGGTTTATCTTTCAAGAGAGGACAACTCCAGTGTTAGATAAAGTGACAACCGTTTTAGTCCTATTCGATGAATTTAAAATCATTTTTTTAGGTAGTTCACAGACATAACTCCAAAATACATATTGCTTTATCTGTGGATACCAAAAAGTGCTCACTTTCACATTTAAATTTATTTATTCATTTTCTTTTCTTTTGTGATGTTAAAGACGGTTCTTAATTGAATGAAAAGATTTGCTGAACAATATATTTCTAAAATCCATAAGGCTCCTTCTGCGAAGTTATTTAAAAAAAATCATCACAAAAGTCTGTCGGGTTCCTTTATCGAGGAGATTGTTATCTAACTGCTTTCGCAAAGAACTCCAGCACAGATTATTCATTTTTTTAATCTGACTACCATCACAGAGGTCTGTCTGTCAGGCTCTAACACAGAGAAGACTTTTTTCTGACTACCATCGCAGAAGTCTGTCAGGATCCAACACAGAGGAGACTTTTTTTCTGACTACCATCGCAGAGGTCTGTCAGGCTCCAACACAGAGGAGACTTTTTTTTCTGACTACCATCGCAGAGGTCTGTCAGGCTCTAACACAGAGAAGACTTTTTTCTGACTACCATCGCAGAAGTCTGTCAGGATCCAACACAGAGGAGACTTTTTTCTGACTACCATCGCAGAGGTCTGTCAGGCTCCAACACAGAGGAGACTTTTTTTTCTGACTACCATCGCAGAGGTCTGTCAGGCTCCAACACAGAGGAGACTTTTTTCTGACTACCATCGCAGAGGTCTGTCAGGCTCCAACACAGAGGAGACTTTTTTTCTGACTACCATCGCAGAGGTCTGTCAGGCTCCAACACAGAGGAAACTTTTTTTTCTGACTACCATCGCATAGGTCTGTCAGGCTCCAACACAGAGGAGACTTTTTTCTGACTACCATCGCAGAGGTCTGTCAGGCTCCAACACAGAGGAGACTTTTTTTCTGACTACCATCGCAGAGGTCTGTCAGGCTCCAACACAGAGGAGACTTTTTTTTCTGACTACCATCGCAGAGGTCTGTCAGGCTCCAACACAGAGGAGACTTTTTTCTGACTACCATCGCAGAGGTCTGTCAGGCTCCAACACAGAGGAGACTTTTTTTCTGACTACCATCGCAGAGGTCTGTCAGGCTCCAACACAGAGGAGACTTTTTTTTCTGACTACCATCGCAGAGGTCTGTCAGGCTCCAACACAGAGGAGACTTTTTTCTGACTACCATCGCAGAGGTCTGTCAGGCTCCAACACAGAGGAGACTTTTTTTCTGACTACCATCGCAGAGGTCTGTCAGGCTCCAACACAGAGGAGACTTTTTTTTTTCTGACTACCATCGCAGAGGTCTGTCAGGCTCCAACACAGAGGAGACTTTTTTCTGACTACCATCGCAGAGGTCTGTCAGGCTCCAACACAGAGGAGACTTTTTTTTTCTAACTACCATCGCAGAGGTCTGTCAGGCTCCAACACAGAGGAGACTTTTTTTTCTGACTACCATCGCAGAGGTCTGTCAGGCTCCAACACAGAGGAGACTTTTTTTTCTGACTACCATCGCAGAGGTCTGTCAGGCTCTAACACAGAGAAGACTTTTTTCTGACTACCATCGCAGAGGTCTGTCAGGATCCAACACAGAGGAGACTTTTTTCTGACTACCATCGCAGAGGTCTGTCAGGCTCCAACACAGAGGAGACTTTTTTTTCTGACTACCATCGCAGAGGTCTGTCAGGCTCCAACACAGAGGAGACTTTTTTCTGACTACCATCGCAGAGGTCTGTCAGGCTCCAACACAGAGGAGACTTTTTTTCTGACTACCATCGCAGAGGTCTGTCAGGCTCCAACACAGAGGAAACTTTTTTTTCTGACTACCATCGCATAGGTCTGTCAGGCTCCAACACAGAGGAGACTTTTTTCTGACTACCATCGCAGAGGTCTGTCAGGCTCCAACACAGAGGAGACTTTTTTTCTGACTACCATCGCAGAGGTCTGTCAGGCTCCAACACAGAGGAGACTTTTTTTTCTGACTACCATCGCAGAGGTCTGTCAGGCTCCAACACAGAGGAGACTTTTTTCTGACTACCATCGCAGAGGTCTGTCAGGCTCCAACACAGAGGAGACTTTTTTTCTGACTACCATCGCAGAGGTCTGTCAGGCTCCAACACAGAGGAGACTTTTTTTTCTGACTACCATCGCAGAGGTCTGTCAGGCTCCAACACAGAGGAGACTTTTTTCTGACTACCATCGCAGAGGTCTGTCAGGCTCCAACACAGAGGAGACTTTTTTTCTGACTACCATCGCAGAGGTCTGTCAGGCTCCAACACAGAGGAGACTTTTTTTTTTCTGACTACCATCGCAGAGGTCTGTCAGGCTCCAACACAGAGGAGACTTTTTTCTGACTACCATCGCAGAGGTCTGTCAGGCTCCAACACAGAGGAGACTTTTTTTTTCTGACTACCATCGCAGAGGTCTGTCAGGCTCCAACACAGAGGAGACTTTTTTCTGACTACCATCGCAGAGGTCTGTCAGGCTCCAACACAGAGGAGACTTTTTTTCTGACTACCATCGCAGAGGTCTGTCAGGCTCCAACACAGAGGAGACTTTTTTTTTCTGACTACCATCGCAGAGGTCTGTCAGGCTCCAACACAGAGGAGACTTTTTTCTGACTACCATCACAGAGGTTTGTCAGTCTCCAACACAGAAGAGACTTCAAAATTAACTATGACTAATCAATTATAACGGCAAAAAACGTTGCTCAAATCAAATTTCAAAGCAAAACATTGATTGTCAATTTCTGCATAAATCTATAAAATTTTCATTAGAATTCTAAAACGATAGTTTTCAATTTCCACAGCATCAAGCAACAATCTGATATTGCATCAAATTCACATTAAAAATTTATCGTCAATAATAACAACAATCAAATCTTCATTCAAATGAGAACTATACATTTTTTCATTAACCATAAAATTAATAATCAAATTTAGCATCAACTTCAAAACAAAACATTGGTCATCAATTATCATATGAACAATCAAATATTGCGTCAAATTTAAAACTCAAAATTGCCCATCATAAAACCACAATCAAATATTGCATGAAATTTAAAACCGAAAAAAATACCTTTCTATAATAACAAAACTCAAATTCTGAAAACAAATCTTGGCCTTCGATTGCCACAACAAAAAGCAAATCTATCATCATATTCAAAATAATAACTGGTTTTCGATTACCACAATATCAATCAAACCTCGTATCTTAATCGAAACAAAATATTGGTTTTCATTTATCGCAAAAATAAGCAAATTTGTCATCTTATCATAACAAAACATTGGTCTTTAATTCCCTCATCAACAATCAACTCTTTCAATCAAAATTAAACCTGTAAATTTTGTAATTTGTGATTTTATTGGACTTTGCATCAAGTTATTGCCACAACAAGCATATCTTTCATTAAATTTAAAACAAAACTAACAAGAAGCAAATATTTATCTTATTCAAAAATAAACATTGGTCTTCAATTACCAAAATAACCAGCATCCAATCCAAAATAAAAATAATGATCATCAATAATAACAACAATCCATAACAATCAAATTTTGCATCAAATTCAAAACAAAACATTGGTCGTCAATTATAATAACAACTATAAAATTCAAACAACAAATTTGATTTCAATTACCAAAACAACAACTAAATTAAAAAACAAATTATCTACCTTTAATCGCAAACTAATCCTCCATCAAATTCAAAAAGAAATATTGATTTTCAATTTCCACAATCTTGTCAAATCTTTTGTCAAATTATAAACAAAATATTGATTTACATCAATCACAAAAATAAGAAAAAAAAATGAAGTCTAATTCGTAACAAAACATTGGAGTTCAATTTCCACAACAACAATTAAACATTGCATCAAATTAAAACAAATCATTGGTCGTCAATCAAAACAACAACAATCAAATCTAAAGCAAAAATGTGATTTTACAAAAACAATCAAATTTCGAGCAAATTATTTGCCTTCAAATTCCACCATTAACTTAGAATAAAACATTGGTTTTCAATTATCACAACGAAAAGCCAAACTTACTACTTCAAAACAAAACATTCGTTCCCAATATCACAACAACAAGCAAATCATTCATTAAATTCAAGACCGTCAATTATCGCAGATAGTTTTATGCCTTTTATCAATTTCAAATAACAAGTTCAAGTCTAATTCGTAACAAAACATTGGAGTTCAATTTCCACAACAACAATTAAACATTGCATCAAATTAAAACAAATCATTGGTCGTCAATCAAAACAACAACAATCAAATCTAAAGCAAAAATGTGATTTTACAAAAACAATCAAATTTCGAGCAAATTATTTGCCTTCAAATTCCACCATTAACTTAGAATAAAACATTGGTTTTCAATTATCACAACGAAAAGCCAAACTTACTACTTCAAAACAAAACATTCGTTCCCAATATCACAACAACAAGCAAATCATTCATTAAATTCAAGACCGTCAATTATCGCAGATAGTTTTATGCCTTTTATCAATTTCAAATAACAAGTTCAAGCAAACATCTACCTGTTTCAAAACACAGGCAAAACAACAAAGCGAAACTTTGGACCTGCATCCTGGCAGGTAAACAAAACTGTTGGATTTCACAACACAACAATTCAAACAAAACAAATGATCTTTCATGAATCAAAAGGTTCGACTTACCGGACTGTGCCATTGTCGTGATCGGGGACTTTCTTTTATAATAAAAACACAGATATTTTGCAATTAGCAAACAACACGTCTTATTCCACAGAAATTAACCACAAAACTGATTTGACAATCTTCATTCTCTCTTTCGCCAGCCGCGCGCATCTCGTTGTTTTCTCGCTTGTTGTTCTCTCTCGCAGCTCGCTAGCGCGCTCTCGCACTCCATCCGCAATCAGCTAACAAGGCAATATTCATGAAGGTGCGCACTTTTTGTTGCGCTCTTAACTATTATTTATGAATTATATCAATGTTATAATAAATACTCATTTAATAATTTATTACATATTCAATCCTGCAACCCATAATCCCTACACCGGTCAGCCACTTTCGCACCGAATCCGATGACGATGTTTTCACAAAAATGGGTGGCAACTTTTCCCGTCGTTCAAATTCTTCCTTCTCGCTCACGTCCACAGGGAGGGTAGCGAACTGGTTTCCAGACGAATTTTGAGCGTCCTTGCTCAAACTGCCTGGCTTTACAGGTAGCGCTTCGGCATTCTTTAGCTTCTTCAAATCTGCCGATCCTGCTGGTGAGGACCGCCTCTTTTTCTTGCCGTGAGGCATTTTTGCACTTTTAAAGCACTTTTCAGGAGCTAATATCCAGGAGTACCTCACTGATTGGTGTTCCACAAAGGAATCATGTGATGATTGTCTAAGCCCAAGTTGCCTAGGAATCGATAGGACACACTAGGGACAAATAAAGGGATTTGGAAGACGAGAAGTATTGATGCTCCACTTTTTTCAGAGTATTAAGGGAAAACTCCACGGTATCCTCAAGTAAGTTTCGCTTGGAGTTGGACGGTTTTTGGGAAGGTGTATGGTCTAAGGAGCCACCCTAGGCGAGTGGTAACGACCGTTTGCATTGTTGTTTTGTTTTTGAATTTTTCGTGTGTTCTATGTGACTCGTTTTTTTCTTGTATGGCCATTTGAGTGACCTTCATTGTGTTGCAGATGACCGAAAAATAGTCATTTTTGTAAATTTTTACAAACTACACTTTAAAAAAATCATAACTACACGCCAATTCAATCGGTTTTAACTATTTTAGACGCAAATGAAAAGGTTTTTTAAAAGGAAAAATAGTTCGAAGTACGAAAAATCTAGCCTAAAATTTCAAAAGATTGCATGCCACTTCAAAATGGCGATTTGATGGTGTTTGAACCAAAGAGTCTATGCCTGAAAATATGTTTTTATCGAACTCCTTATTTTAACGGTGCACACCAATCAAAGCTTTTGTACCAAGAATTTGGTCTGTAAGTTCGATAACTTTTTTGCACTAAAACTACGATATCATGAAAATTTAGCGATGACTCGTACTTATTTGGTTATCGTAGGGCACGTTGCACTTAACCCTAGTAACATTTTAGGTTTTATGTAGGACATAAAAGCCTATTTAGGTTGCATGAAGGTTTTCAGAACCCTGATAAAACCCTGTAAGTTTAAAAATGTTGCTAGGGAAGGTAACTGCTAAGTTTGATGTGCAGAGGGTTCCAATGCACGTCTGAATAATTGTTATAACTAAACTTAGTGAATTTTTACGCTCAGTAATGGACAATTTCACGTTTTCTTTGTTTACAAAATCATAACAGCTCTTTTGTATTGTTTTGCTAGAATTTCGCGGACCGTGGAAAATCTTAAAATGTCTTAGACAATTTTATGTTAAAGCAAAGACGATATGTTGTACACTTGATTTTATTTAATTTATATTCCTTTTTATTTTCATTTTCATCATTTTCGCTTTCAAGCATGTTCTGCTTTTTCAGTAACGTAAGATTGTAATATTGATAATTTGAAGTGACAAGCTCTTAACAAGTAAAGTTCCAGATTAAAATTCATAAGACTGATCTTTAACAAAAATTATCGTCTCAGTTGTTGTTAGATAAAGATGAAAAAGTATTTTAAACTTTAAGAACATATGGGCATTTGTAAGTTGATTTTTACAGCACTCGCTCTTTAAAGCTAAAAAGTTCGATACAAAAATGAATCTCATTCATAGCTATTTCTATTTCAAAGTTTATTAAATTCAAAATCGAAATAAGAATTAACATTTTGGACAAATCTAAATTTGTGATGCAATATGAGTTTTCTTTGATATATTTGGAATGTTTTATTTTGTATTAAGATCATAACATTTAAGAATAGTTTCCCTTTCAAAATATCATTCAAAAAATATCAAGGAGCGTGAAAATAAACAGTGTCTAAATGTCAAACTTTTATTCATTAACAAACTACTATAAACTGAATAGAATTTGTCTTGCAATTGTTATTTTTTACTGTCAAAAAGCAACATTTTTCGAGCTCTGGAAAGTTATACAAAAGGACAAACCGGAAAAGAATTTGATATTTGATGAAAAAATCTTAATTATAAATTCATTGAAAATATGATATCAATTGAAAAAAAAAATCAAGGTATTTTTATATTAAACAATCAGGCTATCAAAAAACAAACTTGATCTTGAATTTTGAAATTTTACGGAAACAGAAAAGTAAAGTTTCACGGGATTTCACGAAAAGTACAAAATTTCGCGAAATCGTTAAAATCACTAACCCTAGTTATAACTCATTAGGATCAACTCGGATCGTTATACCCTGAGAAAAATTAGAAGAAAAAAATTTGTGTTTTCAACTTATAAATCAAAACATCTCATAGAAGTGGCATAAAGTCGCTGTCGTGCTAACTTGTCGTAAGTGGGTAATTCTCCGCCAACTCACACAGCAGTTGCCCCGACCCCTCTTCGATTTGCGTGTAACTTTGTCCTAAGGGGTAACCTTTGTCCCTGCTCACGAATCCGAGGTTCGTTTTTTGATATCTCGTTACGGAGGGGCGGTAGGACCACTTCCATTTTTGAACATTCGACAAAAGAGGTGTTTTTCAATAATTTGCAGCCTGAAACGGTAATGAGATAGAAATTTGGTGTCAAAGGAATTTTTATGTAAAATTAGACGCCCGATTTGATGGCGTACTCAGAATTCCGAAAAAACGTATTTTTCATCGAAAAAAACACTAAAAAAGTTTTAAAAATTCTCTCATTTTCCGTTACTCGACTGCAAAAAAATTTGGAACATGTCATTTTATGGGAAATTTAATTTACTTTTTGAATCTACATTGATCCAGAAGGGTCATTTTTTCATTTAGAACAAAATTTTTCATTTTAAAATTTCGTGTTTTTTCTAACTTTGCAGGGTTATTTTTTAGAGTGTAACAATGTTCTACAAAGTTGTAGAGCAAACAATTACAAAATTTTTGATATATAGACATAAGGGGTTTGCTTATAAACATCACGAGTTATCGCGATTTTACGAAAATTTTTTTTGAAAAAGTTGGCCGTTCATGGTCACCCGCGGCAGACACGGACGACGAAACAAAGAGAAACGCAAAAAGTAACTTTTTCAAAACTTTTTTTCGTAAAATCGCGATAACTCGTGATGTTTACAAGCAAACCCCTTATGTCTATATATAAAATTTTTGTAATTGTCTGCTCTACAACTTTGTAGAATATTGTTACACTCTAAAAAATAACCCTGCAAAGTTAAAAAAACACAAAATTTTAAAATGAAAAATTTTGTTCCAAATGAAAAAATGATCCTTCTGGGTCAATGAAGATTCGAAAAGTACATTAAATTTCCCATAAAATGACATGTTCCAAAATTGTTAAGAGTCAAGTAACGGAAAATGGGAGAATTTTTAAAACTTTTTTAGTGTTTTTTTCAATGAAAAATACGTTTTTTCGGAATTCTGAGTACGCCATCAAATCGGGCGTCTAATTTTACATAAAAGTTCCTTTGACACCAAATTTCTATCTCATCACCGTATCAGGCTGCAAATTATTGAAAAACACCTCTTTTTTCGCATGTTCAAAAATGGAAGGGGTCGTACCGCCCCTCCGTCACGAGATATCAAAAAACGGACCTCGGATTCGTGATCAGGGACAAAAGTTACCCCTAAGGACAAAGTTTCACGCAAATCGAAGAGGGGTCGGGGCAACTTTTCCTGATTTCGTGTGAGTTGGTAGAGAATTACCCAAGTTACTTTAGGCCAAATTGAGTTAGCAACGCCTTTTTGTGCAGTCAATGCCTCATCTTTTGACCTTCACAGGTCACCTAAAATTCGATTTCGATCCTGAGATATTCAACAAAATCCGGAAAAACTCCGTGTATTGTTGTCAAATTCCATATGAAAGAAGTTTCAATCTTGTCGTGCAATCTTGACACTTCCTGAAAATTGATGTAAGTCAAAACTCGTTTGACGCACGAACATGCCCTCTACCGTAAACATTTTAAATTGTAACTTGGGACTTCGACAACCAAATACAACTAAATTTCTTAACAGTGCACAGAATAGTCAGCCAAACAAAACGTGTTTGTTATTGTTTACATTGCTTGCTCTCTTTTTTGCTTATTAAAGCACAAAAATCAAAACAGTTTTTCTCGGAACGTCAAAAAGCTACGTGTGACAAGAAGAGAACTTCTAAGTAACAGTTCGAAGTAACAAATGCTACCTATTCGGAAAGTCTGTTTTAACAACTGAAGCGTGCTACACTAACTGATTATTTGAAATTCTAGGAGTTGCCCTATTCAAAATACAAAAATGATGTATACTATACATGCCCTCTGCATACACAACCCGCTTGGATTCACTGTGACAAATTAAATTCTGCCTCCTCAGCTGGAGGTGATTTCGGCGAACGCTGACGATCCCTGTTGTAGACTCCTCTATAGGCAGCGAAACAGGATCATACACAATTTTCCCGGAAACAATGTCATATCCAGAGCGGCCACGTGTATCGGATCGGGCTCGCACATAATTGGATGTTTTGTTCCGATGAATAGCTCTTTTCCAGGACCGGGGCGAAGATTTATGGGCTATTACAGTGAGTTTACAATGTTGTTCGGCGACCATCAGCGAGAGCGCGGAACACAAAACATGCCATGGCCCAAGGGTGCCAAGGTTACAATTTGTTACGAAATTTGAACACTGTTTAGAATGTTGGAGCAAGCTGATGTTGGTTCTTCGAATTGTGTACGAGATTGCTTTTCCTGATTTTTTTTTTGTTTAATTAAATCTTGACTTTTTCATTAGGTTTTCAATAGATTGTTAAGTACAAAACACAGCTCGAAAGTAAGTAAGGTCTGTTTTTTGTGACATACTAGACAGCATAAAATAGTCCATTTAAATGAACCTAAAATAACAAGCCAAAATTTCACACCATGTTGCTGCTTGTTTTCGTTTTGTACTCACATTTACTCGTGTGTTCGAACATATTTTATCACACTTGTTTTATTGTTTTCCCTTCGTCCAAGCACATTATTCAATTTGGGGTGGTGTCCGATGAGCATAAATTGAATATTACATTCGTAATGTGTAGTGTCGATTGTAATTTCTGAAATTATAACTCATGTGATATAATCTTGTTATTAACTAGTCTCTTGAATCTTTGAATCTTTGAATCTTTGAATCTTTGAATCTTTGAATCTTTGAATCTTTGAATCTTTGAATCTTTGAATCTTTGAATCTTTGAATCTTTGAATCTTTGAATCTTTGAATCTTTGAATCTTTGAATCTTTGAATCTTTGAATCTTTGAATCTTTGAATCTTTGAATCTTTGAATCTTTGAATCTTTGAATCTTTGAATATTTGAATCTTTGAATCTTTGAATCTTTTAATCTTTGAATCTTTGAATCTTTGAATCTTTGAATCTTTGAATCTTTGAGCCTTGAATCTTGAATTTTGAACATATAGGGGAACTATACCCTTTTTCAGCCTATTTCTATTATCGGCCTATCAGCACTTTGATTATGAATTACAGCTTTCATAAAGTGTTTTTTACTGTTCCAAAGTAACAAATAGCTCAAATAAAAGTGAGCAAGCAACTCTCCACTGTCTATGTAAATAAAAATGTTGATTTAATAGCGGAAAACTGCAAAAGTGATGAGAATGAGTCGAAATGCTTAGAGTGATTAGAATGGGTATATTTCCCCTAGTTTCTAACTTTCAAATCAATCTAAAATTTTAAAGCCCATTCATACAAAATGTCGCAAGCTTTAAATAGCTAAAATCCAATCATGTCGGCCTGATGAAAAAACATAGTTTTCTACTCTGACACTCTAATCCGCGTGTGCTTTTTGCAGTCACACGCCATTACGCGTGCAGGTCGTGGGTGGTCGGCAAATGAATAGGACATATTGTCATGAAAATTCAAACAGCGCATCTGGTATCGAGCTGAATTGCATTATTGGAAAAGTTTGCACGTTGAGCCACGGGGTAGCACAGGGAGGTTAAATTTTTTTTAAACATTAAAAAAAATTGATTTGTTTTTTTTCACATCAAACACTAAATTTTAAATAAACAAAAATAAATGTTATTAAAAATCACACCAAGTGACACTCTTACTTAAAATCCCATCGATATCACTCTATGCAGGGCTGTGAGGCAGTTCGGAATGCATTCTCTATCGGCGATCGGCTGCGGAAAGTTTCGCATTGCAGGTGCGAAGAGAACTTTTGCTGGCTGACGGCGTGGCGTGGCTGGATGGGGTGCGTTCCGAGCGAGTCGCGCGCTCTGTCACCTCTCTTGTCATCGCAGTGAAATAGTTAAACTTTTAAATGCAAGAGACAGTCGACGGGGCGGGCAAAAAAAAAACGTCGGAAAAACTTGCGTGACATACCTGAGTGAATGCATGGGAAAATTTCCGATGCATGAATGGGGTAGAATAACTAAGGTTGGTCAGTGCAAAAAGAAAGAGATTTGTAAACTTAACAATATTTTAACAATATAATGGATTTATTAGGAGTTTGAACCAAAACAATTCAACCCAACAAAATTATAAAATAAAGCTGATTTTTCAATTTGAAGCCAAACATTGAAAATTTTGCAGCAAAATTAATCACAAAATTCATTTTACTTAATTCCTGTTATGCTAATACCAAATATAATGAAAAAATTTATGAGTTTTTTTAAAATATTGTATTTTTCCTAAATTTTAAATGCTCATTTGACCAAATTTTATAAAAAATAACGTTATGCAATGTATTTTAAATAATTAACAATGAAGTTTAACAAGTTTTTTCAAAATTGTATGTTTTTATTTTGTCCCTTGAAATTTTGAGAGGGCAAAAGCTAGGGGTGCATTTTGCCCCGGGGGTGCGTATTACCCCCTCTCCTTTAATAAAATTTGCAATAACCAAAGAAAAGTTATTTTTAATCAATCAACATTATCATTGTTCGCAATGATATAAAATTCAAATAATAATGTTCCAGTTTTCTGAAGCAAAAAATTAAATCAAGAACAATTATTAGAAGTACCGTCATTAGGTCTGGGGGGTGAGATTGGGTCATCGTCTGCCTGTGTAGATCAATCGGACCGCGCACTGGACTCACAATCCAAAGGTCACCGGTTCGAATCCCGAGGAGGACGCAAAAAAAATCTAAGTGTAAATATAGGTATTCGGTGCCCTCTCCCCTTGCCATACCTTCACACTTAGGAGACCCTGGAGGCGGAGTCTTGTCGCAAAAAGAACGATACACGCCTGTGGATCCGTTGACGAAACCGCAAGGTTTTAGGGGCCACATTATAAGGTGTTACGTTTTTTCCGTTTTTTTTTTCGATTGGGTCATACAAATTTCTGCATTTTTGTATGACCTAATCTCACCCCCAGAACCAATGTCACCCCTGATGACGGTATTAGACAAAGCTTAACAAAATTCTTGAAACAAAATTGGGGATAATTTTTTTTTTCTTTATATTAAGATTATTTTCTTGAAAATATTAATGACATTGATTTAAATTGGGCAGTTTCCAATTTCAATGCAACAATCACAAGAAAAAATTAAAAATGTGTTCAAATTAATTAATCATAGTTTAGGAAGTGAAAAAGTAAATTTCAAAACAGATTTACACTATTTCAAATAAAAATGTACCACAAATTATTACATAATAAACTATTTAAAATACCTTGGAATTCATTATTTTTTTTAATTTTTGACTTTTTCCAATCTGCAAACAAAATCAAAAGCTCATGCAATTAAAAGTTTATTTCTAATAATTTTATTTTCATTCTTTATAAACGAAACCTCAACATTTTGTCATGTTATGAAAACATGATAATATCAAACAAGTCTAGACTATGTTGTTATGCTGTTTGTACCAAATTTATCAAACAGCATTGACGTTGCAAATATTTTTCAAAGTTTACATCGCCTTCCTCGCCTGTTCAATGTTGGCTAAAAAATGTCGGCATATTTGACGAAATACTTCAAAATTTCAATAGAAACTTGTTTGTAATCAATGGGCAAAAATTTAAAATGTATTTTTTGTATTGCAGATTATATCAAGCAAAGTTGAACCAGTTTGGTAATATTTTGAATATTTGTTTAGTGTATTTTTTCAAGCTTCATCATCCTGGTCCAAGAATCGAACTCACGACCTCTGGATTGAAAATCCAGTACGCTGCTATTCGAAACCCATCCACTACCGATCAGGATTCACAGTGAGCTGATTTACTCTTTGAAGGGATCTGACTTTGCGGAGCCAGGCTGGAATCGAACCCATCACCTACCGCTTACAGGGTGAAACCCGTAACCTCACGGCCACGGTAGCTCGGCTATCAATATTATTTATGAAAAGTTGAATCCATCAACTGTAATTTCGATTTTTATACTTTTATTGGATTTTGGCCAGAGTCAAGACACAAAAACTTTCAAAAATATTTTCATTTGCCTAACGCTTCAGAGACATTCTGTTCAATCTTTTGCATAATGACTTCCTATTCGGAGTAATGTTATACAAAAATAGAAGAAAAATCAACACCAATCCTCCAAATATACCGGCTAATGAAATTCTTTTTTTTTACGTGACTGAAACTTAAAGGGGGTCAACATATCCGATTTTCATTAGCCAAAAAAGAACATTGAAGTGAACTTTCTAAGACTTTTGAACAACATATTTTTAAAAAAGGACATTAAAACTATTTCAGAAAATCAAAACCGTACAATTTTTACACCTGAAATAAACCTTCAAATGGCTATAACTTTAAAGCGATGCATTTTATTCCTCTATACTGTCCAATTTTTTTTAAGTTTTATTTTTCCCGTGTTCAGGAAGTCATTTTGAGTAAATTTTACAGTCACTTTTTAGAATATAGAGAGAATTATGTTCCATCAGTGCGAGCGGATGGTTGTGTTTGTTTGCAAAGTGAAAAACGTTACTTAATCCACCTTCAGGTGGTTGGTGCCTTCCTCGCATTCATAAAGTAAATAAATACATTCAGTCAAAATAGGAACATACCTCCTCAACATGTTTAACAAATCAACTATATTACTCATTTCTTTTGATAGGGTTTTCAGACCTTCAATATAACTGGCTCATCGGAAAGGTCTGATAAAAAACTTATCGAATAACACTTAAGTGCTAATACACTGAAAATATGCCACACTTTTTATTCAAGTGCCCAAACACTTGAATTATTGAATAAAGACACATCGTAGATCTAATTGGTTTTTGTTTCAACATAAATCCAAACCACTATCAAATGCAAGTGTTTGGGCGGTTGACTTTTTGGTATTTTTTAGCATGTTATTTTCATTCGGGTGGCTCAAGCTTTTCAAGTGTTTTGCACATGAATTTGTCCCACCGTCTTGAACTATTCAAAGTGATGAGCAAAACACTTGAAAATGATCTTAAGATCTACCCAAAACAGGCACTATTCAAAGTCAACGTGATTATCCACATGAATTTAATGTGTTTCACTGATTGATTTTTGCGCGACTTTCATCGAAGGCTAGAAGCGAGGCAAGAACGAATAGCACAAAAACTCTCCCGTCTTCAACTGGCCGGCCGGCGCAGTGGTAGCGTGCACGACTAGCAAGCGAGAACCTGTAAATCGCTTGTACGTACTTTTTGTTCAACACCATTTAAAATTCAAGTGTTTGGCTATTGAGCAATTCTCTACAAAACCGGCCGATTTCGACCATTTTTATTTTTTGTATTTTTTTATTTGGCTCAAACTTTCTGGGGGCCTTCTCTATGACCAAAGAAGCCATTTTGCATCATTAGTTTGTCCATATAAATTTCCATACAAATTTGGCAGCTGTTCATACAAAAATGGTACGTAAATATTCGAAAATCTGTAACTTTTGAAGGAATTTTTTGATCAATTTGGTGTCTTCGGCAAAGTTGTAGGTATTGTTAAGGACTATTTAGAAAAAAATAGGTACACGGAAAAAAAAATTTCCCGATTTTTTTATTAACTCTTTTTTCACAAAAACTCAAATTCCCAAAATACGTATTTTTTGATTTTTGAGATTTTTTGATATGTTTTAGGGGACAAAAATCCGCAACTTTTGAGCTATAGAGAAACATGGTCAAAAAATCTGCCGCCGAGTTATGATTTTTTGAAAAACTGGTGATTTTTGGAAAAAATCGAAATTTCATACATAAAATTTTTTTGACCTAATTTTTTTATGCAAAATTGAATTTGCAATCGAAAATTACTTTACAGATTTTTTGATAAAGGGCCCCGTTTTCAAGATATAGCCATCGAAAGTTTGATTTCAGCGAAATATTTGCAGTTTTTCGATTTTTAAAAATAGTGACCATGAGTGACCATCTCTAAAAATATTTTTTTTGAAAAGTTCAGAAAATTTGCTATAAAATTGTCTAAGAGACATCGAAGATTGGACCTCTGGTTGTTGAGATACAGCGGCTTAAAGAAAAAGAAACACGAAAATTGAAGTTTTCTAAGTCTCACCCAAACAGCCCACGATTTCCTAATGACGATATCTCAGCAACTAATGGTTCAATTTTCAATGTTAATACATGAAACATTCGTGAAATTTTCCGATCTTTTCGAAAAAAATATTTTGAAAAAAATTAAATCAAGACTAACATTTTAAAAGGGCCAAACATTGAATATTATGCCCATTAGAAATGTTAGTCTTGATTTAATTTTTTTCAAAATATTTTTTTCGAAAAGATCGGAAAATTTCACGAATGTTTCATGTATTAACATTGAAAATTGAACCATTAGTTGCTGAGATATCGTCATTAGAAAATCGTGGGCTGTTTGGGTGAGACTTAGAAAACTTCAATTTTCGTGTTTCTTTTTCTTTAAGCCGCTGTATCTCAACAACCAGAGGTCCAATCTTCGATGTCTCTTAGACAATTTTATAGCAAATTTTCTGAACTTTTCAAAAAAAATATTTTTAGAGATGGTCACTCATGGTCACTATTTTTAAAAATCGAAAAACTGCAAATATTTCGCTGAAATCAAACTTTCGATGGCTATATCTTGAAAACGGGGCCCTTTATCAAAAAATCTGTAAAGTAATTTTCGATTGCAAATTCAATTTTGCATAAAAAAATGAGGTCAAAAAAATTTTATGTATGAAATTTCGATTTTTTCCAAAAATCACCAGTTTTTCAAAAAATCATAACTCGGCGGCAGATTTTTTGACCATGTTTCTCTATAGCTCAAAAGTTGCGGATTTTTGTCCCCTAAAACATATCAAAAAATCTCGAAAATCAAAAAATACGTATTTTGGGAATTTGAGTATTTGTGAAAAAAAAGTTAATAAAAAAATCGGGAAATTTTTTTTTCCGTGTACCTATTTTTTTCTAAATAGTCCTTAACAATACCTACAACTTTGCCGAAGACACCAAATTGATCAAAAAATTCCTTCAAAAGTTACATATTTTCGAATATTTACGTACCATTTTTGTATGAACAGCTGCCAAATTCGTATGGAAATTTATATGGACAAACTAATGATGCAAAATGGCTTCTTTGGTCATAGGGAAGGCCCCCACAAAGTTTGAGCCAAATCAAAAAATACAAATAAAATCCATTTCCGGTTTTGGTAGAGAATTGCTCTATTGACATTATTTCATGGCCAATCACCGAAATTTCAAGTGTTTTGCGATTGATATTTGAGTGCTCTGTACAGCAGGGCCAGATCATGTGTATAACACTTCGTTGAGCTGTGTAAGTTTTGCTCAGTGTAACATTTGATAGGGTAGTCAGAGCTACAATGTTTTGAACATGTTATTATCCGCGCACCACCAAACCGAAGTGCGCAACACTTCTGTTGCGCAAAAAAATCTGTTGCGCCGAACAAGAATGTAGTGGTTTGTCGTTAGCGTGTACATCAGCCTGTGGCGCAACAGCTTTGACAGGTTGCGCTCGTATTTTGATTTTTGTCTGCTTTAACAATAGACCAACCTAATCGATTATTAGCGAAAATCAATTCGTGCTTGCCATTTCATTAGGGCACATAACTTTTTTTAAGGCTAGAGTGTGTCCCTTTCACACCTTATGTAAACTGTCATTTGAGTGAAAGATTATTGTTTACAAAAGTTATGTGCCCTTTTGAAATGTTAGGCTCCAATTTGCGCTGATTTGTTGTTGATTGGCTAATTAATTAGTGGCTATTTGACAGAGCATTCACACCTCGCACCAAATGATCTTGACGTGTGAACAAACTCCGTTCTGTCAGTTCAATGTTTTGATTTTTTTCTCGATGACCGCTGGCAAAATTTGTGTGCATTAACTGGCCAATCTAGCCAAGAGCTCGTGTCCAGTGTACATGTGTCTGCAGACTGTCGTAAAGGGACCCTCTGGATATCGAAAAGTCGGATGGTGAGTAGGGGGAATTGGGGATGGGGATGGGAATTGAAAAATGATGCTCAACATTCAAATGCGTTTTTCTCGAAACGCACGGTTTGTACATGATGCTTTTTGGAATGTTGGCGTCGAATTTTAAATCAAAGTCAACCCGATTTTAGGTTGATTTGGTTCTCTTCTCTTAACAGTGTAGCGGCTCATGCGCTCATGTCAAATCTGTCAAATCGAACGTCAGCAATGTTTGAATGTTTAATATTGAGGGAGCATTTCTGGCTCTTAAATTCCCTAATTATGGCCATAAATAGCCGAAACTTGCACCTCCAGTCTGGAAACCAGGAAAAAAGAAACAAATTTGTGCATTGGTCATGGTAAGAGCATGTTAGGTTTGCAAAAAAAAATAACGAAAGCTTATTTTTTTGTTGTTTTGCCCTTTTTTCAGGTTGTTTGAGTGGGTTAAAAATCCAGAATGCTTCGCGGCAAGAACTCTTCCGGCACCCTTTGGCCCTGACGGCTGACGGTTACGATTCCTGAAACTCATCCCGAAAGATTGCTACAGTAGTGGTACTATGGAACCGTTTTAGCTGGTGTATTTTAAAAAGGTTAATCCTTGCAAGCTTATGACCGTCGGTTGGATCGGAAACGGGACGGTCTACAACACGCAGCTGGCTGACTAAAAAAACCTGCCGGTGGGGCGAGTATTTCAAGATGGAATAAACCAGAAGCAAAGTTCTGGTCAGATTGCTCGGAACGAAAATAAAGGAATGTACAAAGAAGAACATAGTTTTTGAAAATTCATTTCTGTATGTGCTTCTTGAAGTGGGAAGTGTGAAACTAATAAAACTGTATGAAAAAGACAATTGTTGTTTGCTTTCCCAAAAAAATCCTATGCCAAAATATGAACTTTACGTAAGCCAAATTTCCTATAACTGTAAAATGCTGGATCCGGGCATTGTTTTCATAAAACTTGAGTGGTTATAACTCTTGAAAGGGTTGTCAGATCTTCAATGGCTCATTGAAAAGGTCTTTTAATCACCCATCTAACGAAGGGTCGCATGATAGATCCGGATAACGTTTTCATCAAAATATATGAGATCCGGCCTCAAAAAAGCGGGTAAATAACACTTAAGTGCTTATAACTCTTGATAGGGTTGTCAGATCTTCAATGTTTTAGGCTCGTTGGAAAGGTCTTTTGATTACCCATCTAACGATGGGTCGCATGATAGATCCGGACAGATATTTGAGATCCGGCCTCTGAAATGTGTACAAATGACACTTAAGTGCTCATAACTTTTGATAAGGTTATCAGATCTTCAATGTTTTGAGCTCATTAGAAAGGTCTTTCAAATACCTTTCTAAAAATGTATGATCAGACGGGTTTTCTTACAAAAACCACCCTTTTTACAATCTTTCAAACTTTAGCCAGAATCTTTTTTTTAGCATAACTTTTGAAATACTTAACAAAACTTCATAATAGTTAATATAGGTCTTGTGGGACCCTAAGACGGATCGAATGAGACCAGAACGGCCCAAATCGGTTCAGCCAGTCCGGAGATAATCGAGTGCATTTTTTTCGGTGCACGGACTTACAGACATACACACGCACAGACATTTGCTCAGAATTTGATTCTGAGTCGATAGGTATACGTGAAGGTAGGTCTACGAGGTCGAATTAAGAAGTTCATTTTTCGAGTGATTTTATAGCCTTTCCTCAGTAAGGTGAGGAAGGCAAAAACTAAACAGGATTGTGCAGAGTCCTATTTGCGATGCCTTTCTGTCGGGTCGCAAGATTTTTCGCGTTCGTTGCAGTGTGTTTTTCGTTTTTTTCCGCGTGCGTGTGTGTGTGTGTGAAGATGCGGCTGGCTCTGGTAGTCCCGAAGACAGCTAGCCAGTCCGATTTGCGATGCCTTTCCGTTGATTTTTCGTGTCCGTCGCGGTGTACAACAACAACAAAACCCTATCATTCCATTTTATATCGATAAACATCGTAACTCGTCGTTCGCAAAGTTAATCAGTACCTCACTAAACATCAATCATTTAAAACTCGTGAAATCATCTCAAGTTAAAATTACACTGTTTAATTCTTCAATTTTAATTACAAATGATTTTGGTTCCATCTTTCCACAGCCGGCTGTCTAAGAATAAACCATTTCATTTAAAATTTAACAACCGATAAACGGGAAATCTCTCATCCGCAGCAACCGATTGCTTGCCTTGAGATTAATACATAAACGCATTGAACAAACACTTTGATTTTTGGTCGCATCATCATCTTCTATGATGAATCCTGACCAAACACCCTATCCTACTAACAAGGTTTCAGGTTCCTGGCGCTTGTGGGGTGTAAGCACAGAGTAAATCAGCTGCCCTAGTACACAGCAAAAAAAGTAGTAAAATGCCTGCATGTAAAAAGGTGTTGTGTAATTATTTTTGTGTAATATTAAGCAATTTGCATTGAACTCCTTTGCCCAATTGGTCTAACACCATTTACACCCAAAATGTGTAATATTCAACATTACGTTCCCGTGTTGTTTGCGAATAAGCTGTCAAATTATCAAAACAGTCAAGAGTGCCAAAGATTTTGATGACAATTTCAAGTGATGAATTTGCTTCATCTGTACAAAAAAACGGTCGCTAAGGATGGATTTTTTCTTGCACCCGCGTGTTCCTTCTTCAGCAGCAATCGCGGGAGGCTTATTTGCGTTTTTCCCGTGGTGGTTTAACATTGTGAAAAGTGTGAAAAGCATGCCAGGTAGACCAACATATTACAATTTTTATTATTGAATGACGCGACTTTTTATCTTCCGATAGGAGCTAAGAGGTTGTCCAGGCCGGAAAGCTGCCGCGCTGGTTTAGGCCGCAAAAAATCTCATTGCGGGACCAGCGGCCAAGGTCAAAGTGGCGAAAAAAATGGTCCCCGTGGATGTTCCGGAAGTTGTTGCCATCTCACAGGAAAGGATAAACCCGATCGCACAGGAAAGCTGAGGCCGCTGCTCCGAAAGTCAAAGGAAGAACGGCGCGGTCTTAGTAGGTGGTGAAGAAACAGTCGGAGCCGGAAGTGATGTCGGAATCTTGGGACCAGCCGCCGGTTTACATGAGTCCGTACCGAAGCAACCATCTCTAAATCTCACCAAAAAGCAGGCACCAAACTAACCCGTACATGCCGAGCCGGAACCGTCGGTGAACTTAGACGGCTGGACGTACTCACCGGAGGCGACAATTATGAGGCAATCAATCAACGTGGTCTGGATCGGCAAGGATACTATCAAAGTGACCGCTTCTAACATGTATCTGAACAAGAAGAAGATTGTCAACCAGACTTGCGAAATCGCCGAAAGCGGCGCCGACGATTCGATGCAGTCGCCATCTATCCGCAACCAGCGGGAAGACGTAGACAGGGTCAGTAAACAGTCCAAAACTTATGTATTCCCAAATTCTAAACTTTAGAAATTTTGTTATTTTTAACTTGTTAAATTATTAAATTCTCTATCGTTGATTTTTTTAACTGCTAACTTCTTTTATTAAAATCTCTAAAATCCCAAAAATCCTACATTAAAAGAAAATGGCTTCAGAAATTCTTAACCTATTATTTTTTTAATTCGTAAAATTTTTAAATTTGGAATTTCTATGATTTTTAAATTGTTAAACGCTAAAATTCTTAGTTTCTGAAATTCCTACATTTTAAATTCAGAAATGTTTGAATGTTAAACACTTAACTTCTTAAAAACATACTTTACTTGTTTACTTCTAAAATTCTTAACTTCTAAATTTGAAATCCTTAAAAATGAAAATTTATACTCTAATATTTTTAAATAAATAATCTTCTTTAATTGATTTTTTTTAATTCTGAAATTCTCAATTTCTTTACTTTTCAAATTCATAACTTCATAACCTTTCGCAATAAATCTAAAAATTTAAATATTTTTAACTTCTCAAATTTTTAAAACCTTAATTTTTCAAATTCTAATTTTTTTAGTTTTTTAACTCTTAACTTTTTAATTACATAACTTCTCCAATTCATAACATCTCGATTCTTTACTTTAAATCTTTAAATGCATTAAACAAATCTTGACTTCTTTTGAAACTCTCAAATTCTAAAATTCCCAGCTTTTTAACTTTTGACATTCTGAAATTCTTTCTTTTTAAATTATTAATTTTTGCTTTAATTTTTTTTAAGTTCTGAATAATTTAAATTCTTAAAGGTTATAAATCGCGATTTCTTCAACTTTACTTCTTAGCTTATTAAATTATTGAATTCTATATTTTTGATGTATTAGCTTCTAAAAATCTTAACTTTTGAAATTCTTTGCTTTTTAAATTTTAACGCTAAAATTCATGAACTCTCAAATTCTAAAATTTTATAATTCCTTTTTTTGGTTGTTCATTTTTTAAAAAATATTATTCTGTTTTTTTAAATCATGGTTTATTAACTTTTGAATTCTAATTTTCATTAATTGTTTAATTCTGGATGTAATGTTTCTTAAATTTTACAGATCTATATTTGAACTCATTGAATTTGGACTTCTAAAGATTTTGGATTTTTAGATCCTTGGATTTTTAGAATTTTTGATTTATGTTCCTAAGATTTTTAAGTTTTAATAGTTTTTGATTTAAAGAATTTTTGGTTTTTAAATTTAAGTTGATTACAATTTTCTAATAACTTATTTTATTTCCTTTTCTTCTTCTGCGTTGCGACGAGTTCAACGGCATGGAAACGTACCAAAGTAACTGAGTCCTTGAATGGATTAAAAAAAATCGGACAGGTAAGAATTACATTATTTGAAAAACATTATTTACTAAAATCTAAATATATCCTTCTAGGTCTCGTGAGGTCAGGCCAAGCAGAAAGAACCGGAAAAGTATACTTTCGTGCCACGACCGGTGGGTCTGCACCTTCATAAAAACCTGATTCTAGGAACGGATGCAATACCAGAGGCAGCTGACCGGCTCCAACACAAGCCAACGCGCAGGTTTGGAAAGCAATAGAAGTTGACGCCGGAAAGCCAGATCAAATATAACGAAGCCACCAACATACATGTTTATCGACCTGTTGAAACGGTGTTTACGATCGAACAAGAGCACCGGCGAGGCAATGAACCGTTCGTTTGCGTCATTTGCGCATCTGGTGGACTACGCGCACCGTATCAACGTGAATGCATCAGTTTAGATGATGAGGGTTTGCCACCGAACGGTCTCGATGATTCTTAAGTACGATCGCCACCCTGGTCACGATCTTCACGTTCGACAACCAGCTGTGTCAAATCGTCCGTGAGCGTGGCCCAATCCACGATAACCACATCTACCAGATCTACCGGGGTCGTAACTTCGCCGGCCAGGTCAGTGACGGCCGACCGGAAGCCTTTCAGCATCAGGTTATGTCGAGCATTCTTTTCCTGCCTGGATACCAAACCATATTCTGCCCGACCACGCACGTCGATGTCGGGCACGTAATGTCGATGAAACCCCCTGATGCAGGTTCCCCGCAGCAGCACGTCAAAGTGCCGGTGTCGGTCTCGATGGCGGAACCCTCGTCCGGATAGCGGATGCCCTTTACGAACGCCATTCATCCGAACGTCGGCAGGTTGCGATCGTGGCCACAGCAAACGGGGCCGCACTCGCTGATTGTGGATTCAGTGTCGTCCCTGAACGTGAAGGAGATCTACCCAAAGCCGCACCACAACATTCAGACGAGGCACGAGCAGAAGAAGGACTCGCCGGTGCAACTGAAAATCCGCACTCATCAAATCCGTCAATTTTCCATTTGTGATCGAATCCATCTGCAAAAATAATTGATTAACCTTTCCGTAAGTGTCAACATATTTAATTTGATCATTTTATTTGTAATAAAGCAAGAGAAATAAGTTTTTCAACGATTGTTTTTCTTTACTTGACATATAATAACAAAGGATACCAATTCGATACCTATCCCTGGAACGAAATTACGATGTGTGTAATATTACACGTTTTTTGAAGTACATGTCGAATGTAATATTAAGTGTTTTCTTTCACAAAGGTGATGTGCATGCTTTTGCATGCGATTTTACCATCGGAATTTTTGCTGTGTAGCAACCTGCGCTAACTAACATTCCCGTCCCTTAAAATCGAGGTCTACAAACTGACATGGCGGGCGCCGTTGGTGGCCAATGACTGTTACCTATTCGCAACTGATCTAGCTTTGGCAATCATGATGTTTTATCTTTTCGGCGCATTCATACATGCTGTTGATAAGGGAAACCCCACTAGATCGTCGAAGCCTATAATCAGTAGTACTGAAAGGATATTACGGTTACATGGGTGGTCTCTCATGCTCATGCTCATGCTCATGCTCAGTCACTTTTTAGAATATAGAGATTAAATAGCACCATTCTCATTTAAATTGGTTTTAAAATGTGTAGAGGTATAGTCTGGGATTCTGCAAAATTTACTGCATACTTCTTTTTACTTAAAATATAGGAAATGTTAGTAAAAAACACAGCCAAAGTTGGTTCCTAAAAAAACTACATTTTCAAAAACATTGGCAAAGTCACATAAAACAAAATCAAACTTCCAACCCCAAAATTTTCTAAAATTTTAAGAGTTTTTTTTTCAATGCATTTTAAAGATCAAAAATTGGTTGAAAAATTGATTTTTGGCGATTTTTTTAGATCAAAGCCTGTCTAAAGGCGGTGTTGGGTTGTAGAGGGTTATCATAGCATTACACAATTCAAGTTACTTTACTAGGCTTATTTAAGCTGGTACTAAATGGATAACTTTAGAAGTAACATACAGATGGGAGTTAATTACAGGAGGCAGGCAAACCTTATTATTTTGTTATAAATATTTCATTTAATTTTAGAGTATTTGTATTTAACAAATTAAAAATACTCAAAATTTAAGTTTGAAACTCAAATATTCATTATAAAAATACATCATTTATCCACCCATAATCAACACCGATGTACAAACTATAAAAAGGGGCTTAAAGGTAAGTTGTTTCTCTACAAATCTGTCAAAATATCACAACCCTTAAGATTTTCAAAAACGCAATCTATAACGATAGAATATTTCCATACTTTCATTTTTTTCACAACTTTCTACGTGTAAATCTCTGATGGGGTATCTCGGTTTATAATATTTGACTCCAGCCACGCCGTGCACTATTGAGCCACCTACCCTTACAACATGCTATCAGGCCTTTCGTCGACAGCCGGACGATAGCAGCATCATCGGGTGTGGCGATTGTTCGAGTGTGCCTCTGACTCTCGATGATTCCTCACCATTTCACGTGACAGCGAAATATTTTTGAATGGGTGGTAGGGTGGGTTTAGTGAAACGGCTCAGGTGCCACGACCAGGTGCACTCTGCCGCAGCAGGAAAAAGTGCTCTCATTGAATGACGCTTGCCCGCCCGACGTTGACGTGGTCGATGAAAGCATGTTGATTATGCGAAAGTTGTTGCATAATTAAGCGTTATTTGAATAACTATTTTGTGCCCACAAAATAAGTGCAGTCGAGTGAGGAGTGCAAATGGCGAGTGGCGAGAGTAAATTTTAAAGTTTTGCTAAAACTGCAGAAGAGTTTGTGAAAGTTGAGTTTAGTAGGAAAGCGCATCGGAATCACCGATTAAAATATTGATAAGGTATAAAAATTAGTAAAGCAGTCTACAGTTAAAAAAAATCATCAAAAATTCAAATCAAATTGTTCGTTCCACAAGCATTGCCTTGGCGTTCTCTATTGTGAGATTCCTACTCAAAACTAGTTGTCCGAAGGCTTGAAACGGTGAGGCAATCCAAACCTCTTTTTACACCTTAGCTTCGATTCACCCCGGAATTTGAACTGACGACCTTTGGATTGTGAGTCCAACTGCCGATCAGTAAGTTTGTTTTCTCAGGGAGCCGGCTCCTACATCTGGACTGAACAAACGACCTAATCTCTAGGTTAGACCGAGACTAACATTTACTTCTTAGAGGCACTATGAAACCACTATGAAGCTGTTTATTAGAGGAGAGGGGGTAATATGCACTCCCTAAGGGAAAACTGTGATTTCTCAACCATTACAGCATTACTGTGGAAGAATTTTGTTCGATGTTCTAAAAAAACTATTATCTTCGTCATCCATGTGAAAAAAGTCTTTAAAAACCTCAAAACTATTCGTAAATATCAAATTTCTAAAAACATTTTTGATTCATTTCAAACAACCATGCGGGGCAATATGCACCGCAACATTGAGGCAAAATGCACTACAACAACGGGGCAAAATGCACCACAACATGGGGAAACATGCACCGGGTAAAGCAGTTTTCACTAGTCACCACTAGATGACACCGCTGTTTTTACAAAGGAGCTTCACAGCGGTGCATTTTGCCCCGACCACGCTTTATGCAGAAAATTTAATTAAAAATGCATTTTTTGATGTTCAAATTTTTCCAGCATGGTTTAGCAATGTTAAGCTTCCAATTCCTATGATTTTTTCCCCGGAAAATTCTTCCAAATACCAAGAAAAGCAGGGGGTGCATTTTGCCCCGGGGGTGCATATTACCCCCTCTCCCCCTATGTTATTGCGGTTATTTCCATCGTTTACATCTTACGTTCCCGTCCTACAACTCATTTTTCAACTCCTACTCCATCACCTGAAGCTGCAACTATCAACTGACATCACTCTCTCCCTCTCTACTTTGCAGCGATCGGCAATCAAACTTTAAGCACAAATCTATATGCATTGAATCAATATTTCATGCGACATAAAAGCAGCTTCCATGATTCAACAACCGGTCCCGGGTCTTCCGGACGTGAGTCACAACCTCGAACGAGATATGAAAACCCAACCGGCCGTGAACACATCCGCCGTTCAGTCGCTCGCGAAGAAGATCCCACATGCCCGGTGCGTTCCGAGATGTCCTCGTTCGGTGTCACGACTCGGCCCGGTCTGACCTTGTTTCGTGTCACGTTTCAAATCTCATAAATCTGGCATGCATTTAAATGTCGCCATTAAATATACATCAGCTGCTGGTGTGTGTGTGTGTGCAGGTGCGTTTGTACGCGTGTCACAGCAGCGTGTTCCATCCACAATACAAGGTACAGATGAACCCTGCTGGATTGACAACTTGTAAAAAGTTACTTTTTGATTGGTATTTTGTTTTAATGAAAATATCAAACAATCATCTTTCATAATTTCGTAGCCAGCCTCGAATCATCGAAGTTGCCCTGTACGTAAATCTCACAAAACGAGATGAAAATGGACTCGGGTGATGGGCGGAACTGTTGCGTGTTCTACCAAGTTGCCTGCCTCGCAGGTGATGCTGGTTGCTAAGAAACCTTTTCAAGCTCGTTCGTTGAGGAAACGTCTTGACCTGACCGACTGGAGGAGGAAGACAGTTGGGAAGATGCTGTGACAGCTGCTGCGGGTAGCTGCAAGGATTCCAAGCCGATGACAATGTGCTTCAGTGGATTTCGGAACAACAAGCTGCACACTTTAATGGCTGGGGTGTCGTTAACATGTCACGACACGGTTGCATTAAAGGGCGAGCGTGATAGTTTTTGGACCTAGATCGTGACGACAATTTGATGCCTCTGTGCTCTCTTGGGCTAACTAAATAAGGAAAACCAGCAAGCTTAGTACAAGAGAGCACAAAGGCATCGAATTGTAAACGAGGTAGTCGTTTCTAGTTGACCCCGTAACCTGAACCTTATTTTAGGCAAATTTGTAGTATTCTTGAAAATTCACGTCATATTTCTGAAACAAATAACTAACTATGACGCTTTTTAACAAAAGATATCTTTAGAAAATACAGTTCTTAAATTGAAGTATCATTTTATTTATATTGTTTTTTTTTTTAAATCTGAAGTTTTCAAAGTTGATTAAGCAAGTAAGCAAGGTAATTGGCTATGCTAAACACTAGTTGAATGGTTTCAAAGATTTTGCGAAGCTAATGTTTTGTAAACCTTATTTTGTTAGTTTAAAATTTTAGATAAAAATGGCCAAAAAATTTCCTTTTCACAATAACATATAAAAACTTCATTTTTCCCTTTTTTTTTAAACGCACAAAATTTACCCTAAAACATGTCAAAAACCCGAATATGAGCTTTTTAGGTAAAAAATAAGTATCTAAAAGACCGGTGCTTACCTTTGCCCCGAGCCTACTTTTGCACCGCACTACTCTTCATTGCAAAACGTTTGTTTTTTTCTATTTTTAATCAAGTACTTATAAACTTTTGACATCTTCAATTTTTTGGGACCACAGCAATTTTCATGGGGACCATGATTCCAAAACAACAAATTACACGGAAATTTAAATAAAAAATAACCTTGAAAATCTCTAAAGCTATATGTGTGTGTGTGTGCAACCAACCAAACGGGACCACGCGGTCACTTCTTACAAATTGAGTTGTTTCTATGTATTTTAGATCTACATTCTATACATGCAAATAACTCGCATAGGCATTTGGTGGGTGTTAGCTCTGCCGAGCTTCGGTGACCCATTTCTACGCTGGCTAGCCGAGCGCGAGGTACCTCAGCTTGAATCGACAAGCCCCGCCCTGAAGAACGTTTGCATCGATCGGATTCAAACGTTATTTAGAACTTCTGAGCCCTTGTCAAATGGACAAGGACCCAGCGCGTATTTAGCAGTTAACATTTGTTATGCATTTGTTGTTTTGGATTGATCTCACCAAATATCAGCTGTTCTCTCCCAGTTTGTCCTCATTCTCACTCTACGAACTGCGCCAGCGGCGCGATGATATTCCTTCAAAGTGATGTTGATGGGGCTCGGGGCAGACATCGAAGTTGCAGCGTAGCTTGGATTGTTTAAACTCGCCGCTCCAGAGCCGGATATTCAGCCACCGCCCTGATGTAGGCATTCTTCTCCACGTCGTTCAAGCACAATGCACAACTGGAACTTTTCACAATCACACAATTTCAAATAATTTCACTGTGCGATAACATCGAAAAGTCTAAGAAACAACACCAAAACACTCAAAGCAAGGATCGAACACGCTATGAATGACGGCGACGACGACGATGGTAAAATTTACGACGGCTTATGGACGCGCGAGCGGAAGTCGACTCCCTACGACATCTCCGATACAAACCGCCTAACTTAACCCAGCTCTTCCACAGATTTCACAAAATAAAAATATAGCAATTTAATGTTTGTAAACAGTCCTGAGTCCTCGGATAACACTTGTCAAATTGCGAACCCATGAAGCAGAAATTGATATTTCTGACATCTCGTCGAGCAGAAAACTGACGCGACACGAAAACGAAACGCAAGCCCGAAGCGCAAAGAAGATGAAGAAGACAACTTTTTAGGCATTCAAAATTCGTATTAAAACACCAAAAAACAATTGAAAACATTTGAAAATCCACATGGAAACAATAAAAGGAATATCTGCTCAACTTTTTCGCACAAAATCAACACTTTAAAATCACTTTTACACTGTACAATGACGAAATAAACAGCCGCGCTGTTTCCGACGAACCGAACGCTACCACAGACTCAACAGATCCCCCTTGAAAATCTCTAAAGCTATATTATATATTATTCTTCAAATTATGTGTTCAATTTAAACTATTATCACCAATTTTTAACGTGACACGAATAGAAAACGTATTTTAAATGTCTATATCCTGTTTTTTAAAAAAAAAAAGAAGTCACGTTAGATTGTTGCTAACATAACATTGTCTTCAGAATAGAACTAATGCACTAATTTATTGTAAAATATTTAAACTGGCATTGCATAATAAGTTCGATTTGTAAATAAAAAATAAATAAAATATTTAATTAAATGGCAAGCGCATGCAAACTTTTTATAGTTGTTTTTCAGCCAATTCGATTTATAAAGCAAAAAAGTGTTCGCTTCTATTCAATCTATTTCCCTTTTTGTTATTCCAAACAAAAACAAGATTAAACAGTTAGCCTGTCCCATTTTGAGGTCATGTCGAGGAATTTCACGTGCTCACTTCTTAAATTATAGATTATGATGTTAGGAACAATGTTTTCTTAGACAAGAAAAAAATAATAAAATACTATCTCGCACCCCCTATTCCTAAAATCGCTTAGAATCAATATAAAAAATGGTTCAATCTGGTGTGTATTTTGCTTAAACGATAGGTTTTTGTCCATAGATTAAGATGCACTATCAATATTAGACCAAAATTTAAGTTTTTGGCTTCTCTCAGGCTGATTTATGTCGAAAAAATCGCATTTTTTCGATTTTTTTTTCGGAAATGCTTATTTAATTTAGGGTCGCCCATTTTTCCCAGCAAAACCAAGCATGCAGCTTAAAGGTAATTTCACGGCAAATATTTTTCCTTCTGAGAAAATTCTATTTTGACACTCCAGTGCCGAGATATTTGAGTTTTAGTGATAAAAAAGTGCCAATTTTAAAATTTCTCAGAATTCAGAAGCAAGGCCTACTTATATTTTTCAGTAAATCGAGTAGGGGGTGCGAGAAAGTATTTTATTATTTTTTCTTTCAGTGTCTTGCGAACCTTCGAGGTGAACGGACACTAGAGCTGCGGTATTTTTTACTACCTAAGCTCAGAGTTATTTCAAAAAAAATTCACAGTCTTTTTAAAGACTACCTGAGTTATTTTCCCAAATTCTAAACAGTCTTTTCAAGACTAACCCCACCTGAAATTTTGTTGAATTTAACAAACGAAGCCATCTTTTTAAGAGAACTTTGCTTGCAAAATGCGTCAAAACAAAGGTAAACGCAAATCTTCTGAAGATTTGGTCGTTACGTCGGTGAAGCGTTTGAACGCTAAACCGGCTAACGGAAACAGAAAAAGAAAACAGCCTCTTCTGAGGTCTGATTCTGATTCTGAAAGTGAGGTCAATCCTCCAATTCCATTGGCAAACAGTTTCGGTGTTTTATCCGAAACTGTTGACAAGGATCCTTCTCCTCGTACTGAGCCTCCTGCCGTCGAGAAACGAGTAAAGGCTCCGCCAATTGTAGTGACTTCCGTCTCCGATTTGGCCAGCTTTAGAACGCAACTGAAGAATTGCAAGGAAACTTGCAATTTGAAGGTTTCGTTCCAGCTTGGTCGAAGAGGAGAATGTCGCTTGTTGACGGAATCTTTACAAGATCACCAAACTTTTGTTGGTTATTTGAAAAACCACAAACACAATTTCTACACGTATGAGACCAAGAATGCTCGTCCATTCAAGGCGGTCCTGAAAGGTCTCTCCAACGACTTGTCGGTGGATGAGATCAAAAACGAACTTAAGGTGTTGCTTGGCTTTGCCCCATCCCAAGTAATACCAATGAAGAAAAAATCAAACGGGAATATTTCTCGCTTTGGTTTGACTTCACAATTTTATCTGATTCATTTCAACAGAAATGAAATCAACAATTTGAAACTTTTGGACAAAGTTCAGTTTTTGTTCCATGTACGGGTAAAGTGGGAGCATTTTAAGAAACATGGCGGTAATGGCCAGAATCTGACCCAGTGCCGGCGTTGCCAGGCATTCGGTCACGGTACTGATCATTGCGCTATGGTTCCAAAATGCATGGTTTGCGGGGATTCTTCTCACGACAAGGACAATTGTCCCGTGAAAGAAGTCACCCAATTTAAATGTGCAAATTGTGGTGGAAATCACAAATCAAATTTCTGGGATTGCCCCACCAGAAAAAAGGTTTTGGATTCTCGTGCTAAGCATCAGCCGAAATCCAAACCGAAATTTTCTCAAAGTCAGGTTGTACCTGCATCTTTAAATCAAACGTTCGTGCTGTCTCACTCGAACAATGCTAGAAATACCCCTACCGTGGAAAAGTTAGGTAACACTAATGGTATTTCTTATGCCAACGTCGTTTCGGGTTCGGGTTCATCCACGAATTTTAAATCCTCTACCAATTTTCAAATTGGGCAGGTACCTCAAATTTCATTTGAAAATTTTTCTGCTGGCAACGCTTTGGGATCTTCTGATCTCGGCGATGTTACGTTTGAAAAAATGACTTTTTTGCAAAACTCACTGTTTGGTTTGATTCAAACAATGAGTAATGCTACATCCATGATGGAAGCTATCCAGATTGGATTAAAATTTGCGAATGATGTTGTTCTTACCCTGAAGTTTAATCATGGATCTAAGTAATTCCATCAATATTATGAATTTTAATGCTCGCTCTTTAAAAGCGAAAGAAAATGAATTTTTCAACTTTTTACGAGTTCATAACGTGCATGTTGCTGTTATAACCGAAACATTTTTAAAAACTGGCACTTATTTGAAAAGTGATCCAGATTATAAAGTTATAACCAATAACAGAATGAATCGAAATGGCGGTGGAGTTGCAATAGTTATCCACCGTAGTATGACTTATAGCACGTTACGTGACTTTAAGTTAAAAGTTATTGAAAGTTTGGGCATTGAACTTGAAACTTCTTTTGGGAAAATTATGATTGCAGCTGCATATTTGCCTTTCCAATGCACTGGGGAAAATAAAAATTATTTCAAAGGGGATTTGAATAAACTTACTCGGCATAGATCTCGATTTTTGATCATCGGTGATTTTAATGCCAAACACCAATCTTGGAATAATTCAAAAGTAAATTCCAATGGTAAAATTCTATTCAGAGATTGCACTTCTGGTCTTTATTCGGTTTTATACCCGAATGGGCCAACTTGCTTTTCTTCTGTTAGAAATCCATCAACAATTGATTTGGTTTTGACAAATCAAAGTCAGTATTGTGGTCCTTTAGTGACTCATGCTGATTTTGATTCTGATCACCTTCCAGTAACTTTTTCACTTTCTCATGAAGCAGTTACCAGACCCAATAGTTCTGTGTTTAATTACCACAAAGCTAATTGGGACAGGTATCAGCATCATATTGAGAACAATTTAAATCATGATTTTGTTTTAGAAACCAAAGCTGATATTGATTCAGCCTTGGAATCTTTAACTAATGCAATTTTGGATGCTAGGAATATTGCTATTCCTAAAGTCCAAGTCAAATTTGATTCTCCCATTATTGATGACGATCTTCAGCTTCTGATTCGTCTGAAAAATGTTCGCCGAAGACAGTATCAACGTTCTCGTGATCCTGCACTGAAGCGAATTCAAAAAGATTTGCAAAAGGTTATTGACCACAGATTCACTCTCCTGCGAAATGAAAAGTTCGCAAGAGATGTCGAACAAATTAAACCTTATTCCAAACCTTTTTGGAAACTTTCAAAGGTTCTTAAGAAACCTCAAAAACCCATCCCTTCTTTAAAAGATGGTGATAATATTCTATTAACTAATGGGGAAAAAGCTCAAAAACTTGCTCAGCAGTTTGAGAGTGCTCATAATTTCAACTTGAATGTTTTGAGTCCTATTGAAAATCAAATTTCAATAGAATTTCAGAATATTGTTGAACAAGAATTTTCATCAGATGAAGTTTTTAATACGGATCTGAATGAAATAAAATCTATTATCAAAAAATTTAAAAATATGAAAGCCCCTGGTGAGGATGGCATTTTTTACATTTTAATTAAAAAATTACCAGAAGCAACTTTAAGTTGCTTGGTCAAAATTTTCAACAAATGTTTTGATTTGGCATATTTTCCCAGTAGTTGGAAAAATGCCAAAGTAATTCCGATTTTGAAACCGGATAAAAATCCTGCTGAAGCCTCAAGCTATCGGCCCATTAGTTTGCTTTCATCTATTAGTAAATTATTCGAAAGAATAATTCTTAATAGAATGATGACGCACATTAATGAAAATTCAATTTTCGCTGATGAGCAGTTTGGATTTCGCCTTGGGCATTCAACTACTCATCAGTTGTTGAGAGTTTCAAATTTAATTCGAAGCAACAAATCTGAGGGCTATTCTACTGGCGCTGCTCTTCTAGACATAGAAAAAGCATTTGACAGTGTTTGGCATAAAGGTTTGATTGCGAAATTGAAAAGGTTTAATTTTCCGATTTATATCGTGAAAATTATCCAAAATTATTTGACGGATCGTACTCTGCAGGTATGTTATCAGAATAGCAAATCTGATCAACTACCTGTACGTGCCGGCGTCCCTCAAGGAAGCATTTTGGGTCCAATTTTATACAATATTTTTACTTCTGACTTGCCTGATTTGCCCCCAGGATGTCAGAAATCACTTTTTGCTGATGATACAAGCATCTCCGCCAAAGGTAGAAGCCTTCGTGTCATCACAAGAAGATTACAAAAAAGCTTGGATATTTTCAATTCTTATTTGAAAGAATGGAAAATTACTCCAAATGCTGCAAAAACTCAACTTATTATTTTCCCTCACAAACCAAGGGCTGATTTTCTTAAACCAAAAAG
This sequence comes from Culex pipiens pallens, assembly GCF_016801865.2. Classification (NCBI taxonomy): domain Eukaryota; kingdom Metazoa; phylum Arthropoda; class Insecta; order Diptera; family Culicidae; genus Culex; species Culex pipiens. Next base: position 144,604,656 of record NC_068938.1, on the reverse strand, counting down.
TCATCACATTATAAAGATGAATGAGGTAAATTTAAAGTGGGAGGATCAAGTGAAATATCTTGGACTTGCTTTTGACAAAAACCTTACTTACAAGGATCACATTGAAAGTATCCAGGTTAAATGTAACAAATATATTAAATGTTTGTATCCACTTATAAACAGGAATTCTAGACTTTGTCTCAAGAATAAACTGTTAATTTATAAACAAATTTTCAGACCTGCCATGCTTTATGCTGTGCCGATCTGGACAAGCTGTTGCTTAACCAGGAAGAAAAAACTTCAGAGGATTCAGAACAAAATTCTGAAAATGATTCTGAAACTTCCTCCCTGGTTCAGCACCAGTGAACTTCATCAATTAGCCGAAGTTGACACTTTGGATGTTATGTCCAATAAGATAATTGATGCATTTCGACAAAAATCATTGCAGTCTTCAGCTGCATTGATCCGCTCTTTATATAGTTTATAAGTTAGTTTTAAGGTATCCCTTTTCCCTTTTGTACATGTAGGACCTCCTACATTTGAAATCACTGAATAGCGAAAGCTACAATATTTTTTATGAATAAATGAAAGTTGCTAGTATTTAAAATTGAGGTGAAAAGTCATCGATTGTGATTGGACACTCAATAATATTTTAACTGAATGAATGTACATGGAAGAGAAAATCAAAATAAATATAAATTAAAAAAAAAAAAAAAATATTTTTTCTTGTCTAAGAAAACATAGTCCCTTACATCATAATCTATCATTTAAAAAGTGAGCACCTGAAATTCCTCGACATGACCTCAAAATGGGACAGGCTATTAAACAGTCTTGCATCCTCAAAACGATAAACTGGAATTTTCTTATAAATTTTGAAATATTGTTATATTTTGAAAAAAAAAAATAACCACAGTTCATTCAAAAATCAAGAAGCATCAATATTATTTATAACAAAATCATTGAAATAATAAAAAAACAATGTTTTGAATTTCCAATTTCCACGGAACCAAATCATCCAGTTTCGTAAATATTTCTCGAGATTCAGACCAAATCTTTAATATTCTTAAAAGGTCTGATTTTTCGAAGACCAAAAGTATGATTATGAAGCAAAATTTATTAAATTACATATAAACCAAGTTTGATCCTTTTTATTTCTTTTCGAATCCTTCCTTGAAAAAAATGACGGTTAAATTAAGATTACAGGTAACAAAAATACGATTAAGTTTTTTAATGATGGGGAATCATTTAAAATGTAAATTCGGGTTATTTTTGTTTAAAAACTATTGCAATTTTTAACATAATAAAAGATATTAAGGATGCGCCAAACCATAAGTGCAGTAAATTTTGTGACAATTTGATGATTCAGAGAATGTTTTTTTTTATTTGACTGACTTTTATTTACTTCGTATAGGTATTCATTGCATTAAATTCTTATAAAATGCATATTAAAAAAAATATAAAATTTGCGAAAGTTTCAAAACTTTACTAATTTCACGATTTAAATCGGTTTGAAATTGGAAATTATTTTGTTTGTCAAGTTTTTTATTTAATAAAAATGCATTTTCATTAAACATCACATTCCAAATAGTATAAAATCAATTGTACGAGATTTGTAATTGAAAATTGAAATTTTTTAACATCAATTTTTGTTTGGTCTCTCATTGTTTGAAAATGTTAAAAAAGCAGGGCTGCGGAGTCGGGTCATGTTTGAAACGACTCCGACTCCAACTCCGACTCCGGCTTTTTGAGATAAGGTGACTCCGACTCCGACTCCGGCTCCGGCTTTCAGCTCCAACCAACTCCGACTCCGACTCCAACTCCGGCCTACCAACTCTAGCCGACTCCGACTCCAACTCCAGCCTTCAATAAATTGTTGGCTCCGACTCCGACTAAACATATTTTTAAATGTTTCAAATGTTAGTTAACTATTATTTTGAAAACAATGATAAATAGGATTATTTATATACTCTCTAAGTGTCATGTTTTTCTCAAGGAAAGAAAGTTCGAATCAAAAAAGGGAAAAAAAGTGTTCAGGTTTTAATTTTTATACGTTATTGAAACATAAATGAAAAAATATCTCCAGATATGTAGGCATTTGTAGAAGAACAATTTTGTAAGTTTACAGTCAAACCTCTTTTTACGCGAATTTTGGTTCTCGCGTAAAAAAAAATCGCGTAAAAAAAGTTCGCGCTATTTTGAATTTTTCGCGTAAAAAGAGTTCGCGCTATTTTGAATTGCTCGTGTAAAAAGAGTTTTCAGTATTTATTAGTTTTATAAAGTATTATATTTTTTTAATAATAATAATGCAATTCCAGGTTATTCAAAATAGCTTCAGTGACCTGCGCTGTATATTCTACAGCAGGTTGGGATGTTCTGGGTTATCCAAGAACTTCCGGAAGTAATGAACTGATTATCTACCTGTTCAACAAGAGTCTGTACCAGTGTATCCACCATCGTAATAATTGCAGGTAGCTTCCGTGACCTACGATGGCTACCTTGTGATCTGTTAGAATGTACTAGGTCATCTAAGAACTCCCGGAAGTTATGGCCTGGATTTATTTACTTAACCTCAAATTTACATATAATTTATAAAAAGCTGATAAATTTAATCATTTAATTGTTATTTAATTATTTATTAATTTTAATTAATCAAAAGAAACGAAGCCTTAATGAAACACTTTCTGATTTTTTGTAGAGAAATAGTAAACATTAAGATAATCGGTTTATTTACCATATTCAATGATTATTTCAAAATTAGTTGCAACTTTATATGATATTTTTTGTCAGTTTCATTTTTTTAAATGTGACACATTGATTTTTTTTTGTATTTGTTACAAACAAAATTAGCATGTTGAGTTCCAAGTAATAGATTGTTATAATCGTAGATAATTTGATGGAAAAGTTATAGTATAACAACTGACATAACTGTCAGTGTTTTTCCCGATTTTCAAAAACAGTGAATATTATCTTCAATGTTTTTATGTACCTCGCAACTTCTTTCCTAAAAAAAAATTTATTTAAAACTTCAAAGACATTCACTATAGGGGTAAAAGATGACTGTGTGTGTACTTTTTTCAGAAAAAAAACTGGATTAAATATGGTCAAATTTGAATTGAAAGGGAATATAAGCAAAAGGAAGCAGTCAAGAATCAGTTGAATGTTTCTGACTACAAAACCAATATTGTTTATTTTTTTAGTTATCATACTACATACTTGGGTAAGAGAGGATTAACAGGTTATCATTAAATGATCATAAATAACACAATTAAAACATTCCAATCACAATAAAAATGCTTAAAAACATAATGGCATCTGATAAATCTCTTTTAGAAAATGAATAAAAGGGCAACGCAGTGCATGCGACCCAAAAAACGATTGAAAATATACGAAGTTTTGTGAATTAACCTGCATTATAACAATAACAATAAATAATAATTGGTCATAAACAGTGTACATAATTTTGTTAAATTCTAGATAACCCCGACTTCGGGTTTCAGAAATATTCGGCTCCGACTCCAGCTCATAAAAATTTAGCCGACTCCGGCTCCGACTCTAACTGTTAGAGTTTTGACGACTCCGACTCCAACTCCGACTCCAGGTCCCCAAAAAGACCCGACTCCACCGACTCCGGCTCCGACTCCGACTCCGACTCCGACTCCACAGCCCTGAAAAAAGGGAGAGGACAACAACTTAAAATTAAATTTGCATTGGCCAAACTATCGCACTACTTTATATTCTTTTCAAATGTCTAGTTGATTGCAAAATAAAATTTCAACTCAGTATTATTTTTTGTTAACAGAAGCTGTTTTTAGCTCATTTTAGCGTTGTGGAATTTTTATCATCGAAGGCGTCGATTTTTCTTAATTTAAGTTGCAATAGCCTTATTTATCTGCTAAGAAAATATCCCAAGCCAAATCCATTTCAAATGAGACCTTGTATGAATTCATGTTCAGAAATCGTTTTTACCTAAGAATAGGAAACAGGAAATATGAAAGTTTTAGTTCTCATCGACTACAATTAACATGCCCTAAATAAATTTTTTCAACTATCAGTCATCTTTCCATCACCAAATTCTCAACAAAAAGAATTGCTCATCTTTATCTCGTGTTTACACAATCCCGTGTGTCATTCTCTTTTTCTTTCATTCCCGCATTCACAGTGTGAAATGATTCAACCAACCATGATTTTTTCAAAATTCATTCCACTCTCAAACCACCCAATTTTCAAATGGAAAGCAATGGGGACTAGGCCGTCCCAAAAAAATGAAAAGTTGTCAATTCTTCGGTGCTCACCCCTAGAATGATAGATTAGGATGTCAGGAACAATGTTTTCATACGAATCTATGACATTTCCCCGAAACCCATATTACCGAAGGGACATTTCCCCGAATGCCACTTCCCCGAAAAGACACTTCCCCTAATAGTCATTTCCCCGAATTCCATTTACCCGAATTTCCCATTTCCCCTAATCGTCCACATCCCCGAATGCCATTTTCCCGAATGGGCCACAATCCCGAATGCCACTTACCCGATTAGTCATATCCCTGAATAGTCATTTCCCTGAACGCCATTTCCCCGAACGCGGTCAAGGCGAAATGCCCAGTGCCCCGGAGCGCGCGCGCTCCTGGGCACCGGGCATTTCGGCTTGACCGCGTTCGGGGAAATAGCATTTTACAGTCGACTCTCTGGTTGTCAATATCCAAGGGACCGTCGAGGAAGAGAATCGTCAGATTACAGAACGATGCAAAATGAAGACTCGATTGAAAATATTTTTTTCTTGATACCCAGCTATGGGAGAGAATCATGGCAACGTCCATCAAACAAAAACAAACTAATGTCAAACACCCTTTAAAGCTTCGTTTCGCCAAAAAAAATGTCTGTGCAAGCCATGAAAACTGAAATTATTGACAACCGGAAGAGATTTTTAAAGCAAACGGAATCCAAGGGACAGTCGAGGAAGAGATCCGTCAAGCAAGGGAAAATATCGAGGAATGAAGATAATTGAAATATGCAGATTGAAGGGACTGAAGAATTCATCGATAGATGGAGAATTATTGACTGTCGACTGTATAAGAAAAAAAAATGATGGCAATTTTTATCACATCAAACTACATATAATAATTCTTGAAAGGTTCGTATTGGCCTTGAATGATCAACTTTCTTTTCGGCTTCACTCAGAACAGACGTAGCATTTTAGGGGGGAAGGGGTGTTGGAAGGTTTGGTACTATTCATTCAAATACAATGAATATTGTTACAGACTTTTTTTTATATATTCTCAAAACAAATACCTTTTTCTTATAGACATGATAATAATAATGCAATAGAAGTTTTGTTATATTTTATGATTCAAAAACATACCGTGCGATTTTCGTAGTACCCCGTATCAGTAGAACCCCGTTCACACTGATCATTTTATTCACATTGCTGGTTTGGGATTTGGCGAAAAGTATAATCAACAAAAACTTTAATTAAAATTTGTACCAGCCTTATGTACCTATTTGTTCGATTTTTGCGTTCTTGAACATAATTCGAAAAAAAAAAATTCTCGAAAATTTCTCAAAAACAACAACTAATCATGCGGTTGAATACAAATGTTAATTGAACAACAAAAAATCTAGTAATTGGGTCCTAAAATTAAGCTTAAATTTGTGATATTATTGTTCACAAGAAAAATAAGCTTTACTAAGTACAATGACAAAGGATTTAAAATGGATTTTTAATTCAATTTCTAAAAATTAACTTCACGGCCCTTCTTGGCAGAAAAGCTCCTACTTGACAGCTCGATCCAGGGGGGCCATAGTTGATCCATCGAAAAAATGTTGTCTTGTCAATAACTTTTTTTTTGCATAAAAAAGTTATCAAAAATGGTTTTTAATCGTGTTTCTTACCGTTGTTCATAAAAATTGACAAAGGGCTTTACTACCCAATTTACAACATTTAATCAACAGCATACCCGAAAAAGCTGTTTGTTCGGTAAAATTGAGGAAGAAAATAACTGTAAGTAATGGAAAAAGGCTTTAGCGAAAATGATGATTAGGGGATATGCAAATTCGGGTAATTTTAAATTTAAATAAACGGCAATTGTCGTAAGTGCCACTTCGGGTAAATGGCATTCGGGGAAATGGCGGATTAGGGGAAATGGCATTCGGGGATATAGCCGATTAGGGGAAATGATATTCGGGGAAATGGCATTCGGGGATGTGGCTGATTAGGGGAAGTGGTAATCGGGGATGTGACCAATTAGGGGAAATGATTTTCGGGGAAATGACATTCGGGGAAATGTCATTCGGGGAAATGAGCTAGACCCTTTCATACAACAAAAAATTCCCAAAAATGGTTTACAACTCGCGCGCGGAGCTTGAATGAAAAAAGTGCATTTTCCGAATATTTTTCAGAAATGCGCGTAACAATCATACTAAAGTCATTCAAATTTGGTCGCCTTGGGCTTCAAGTGATAGTTTAATGTCCCCTGAACAAATTCCTGTATAGACATAGTCCATAAAAGCTTGTGTTTGGGCATGGCAGGGCGTTTTAGGGAGAAAAATTTGTATTTTTTAGCCAAAAAATTTCAAAAATCACTCCCCAAAACCAGCCAAAAAATTTTGCAGCCAAAACTAATGCATTCAGCTTATAGGAAATTTTACGGAGATCATTTTGCTTTTTTAACATTCAATTTATGTCCACGCAAAGCCGAGATATTTGCATTTTAGTGAACAAAAAATGACGAATTTTCAAAATTCTTGGTATATAAGCGTTTTTAGCATAAAACATTGGCTACTATGATTACAAACGAGAAGGCATATATTTTGGATATATTTATTTTGTTCGCTCAAAAACGATATTTGTTAATAAAATTTCATGAAAAAACATGAGATTTTCTCACAATGTGACGTAAACGACATATTTAAAAGTACTGCTATGTGCTCTTCTCGATATGAACAAATAAAGCTCTAATGGGTAACTTTTTTTGAAAAAATAAGTTTTTTATAAATGAATTTGTTTCATTCGAATGTACATACATAAAAAAATCACGTTCACAGCTTGGAGATATGAACTTTAATAAAATTAATTTTGATTTATGATTATGTGTCGTTTACGTCACATTGTGAGAAAATCTCATGTTTTTTCATGAAATTTTATTAACAAATATCGTTTTTGAGCGAACAAAATAAATATATCCAAAATATATGCCTTCTCGTTTGTAATCATAGTAGCCAATGTTTTATGCTAAAAACGCTTATATACCAAGAATTTTGAAAATTCGTCACTTTTTGTTCACTAAAATGCAAATATCTCGGCTTTGCGTGGACATAAATTGAATGTTAAAAAAAGCAAAATGATCTCCGTAAAATTTCCTATAAGCTGAATGCATTAGTTTTGGCTGCAAAATTTTTTGGCTGGTTTTGGGGAGTGATTTTTGAATTTTTTTGGCTAAAAAATACAAATTTTTCTCCCTAAAACGCCCTGCCATGCCCAAACACAAGCTTTTATGGACTATGTCTATACAGGAATTTGTTCAGGGGACATTAAACTATCACTTGAAGCCCAAGGCGACCAAATTTGAATGACTTTAGTATGATTGTTACGCGCATTTCTGAAAAATACTCGGAAAATGCACTTTTTTCATTCAAGCTCCGCGCGCGAGTTGTAAACCATTTTTGGGATTTTTTTGTTGTATGAAAACATTGTTCCTGACATCCTAATCTATCATTCTAGGGGTGAGCACCGAAGATTTGACAACTTTTCATTTTTTTGGGACGGCCTAATGGGGACCCATATGACAAAACAGATTATCAAATTACCATTTGAAAAGAGTACCAACCAAAACAAAAGTGCTCGAATCGTAATCAAATCTGGATTTTTTGAAAAATGTGGTTTTGCGAAAATGGCAGTTTTTTTGGGACCACCTTGGTCAAACAAAAATTTACAAGTCTAATTATTTTGGGCCAAGTCCAAATTTGAACCCAATCCGTGCACCTTTGTTTTGATTTGTGCTCTTTTCAAATGGAACTTTTGTGTACCGTCAGTGGGGGTGACTATGAGTCAAAAAACGATGCACCTCTCGTAATTTATTAATAACAAAAACAATTTAAATAACATCGAAAATCTTTCAACGTAGATTTGTTCTTAGATAGTTTACTAACATTTTCCCAAAATATGGTGGATTTTGATGTACACTACCTTCAATGCCAATAGTTTGAAAAATGAAACTAAAATGATGCTCAAATACAACGATATGATAAAAACAAGTCATCCAACTGTGTTTCTTGTTCGGGGGAATCGTATTGACATACTACAATGTTTGAAGTAGATATTTTCAAACACTTGGGTAGTTTTTGAGCAATTCCAACAAAAATATTAGAAAAATGATTTTTCGAGAGGTAATTTTTGGCCAAAAACGTACCTCAACTTTAGACAGCTGCCAAAATAACAGGATTTGTTCTAAGAACGAGATTTGTTCAGTGAAGTTATTTTAAGATGTCCCCTACACAACCCTTTTAACAGAATTTAGTTTCATTGAAAAGAACATGAGAAATGGTAACATCCGTAAAAATCACTTTGACCAAATCTCACCCCCCAGACCCAATGTCACCCCCACTGACGGTATAGGAAACCCCTTTTAACAAATTTGAACTAGTGTGGTTCCTATTTTTCTAGCTAAAAGTCCAAATTTAAACCACAATTCATGTTTCGAGGACCATCGGCTAAGAAGTCTTACGCAACCTTGGACCAGCAGTTTCATCACAAAGACAAGTCATCCTTCCTAACTCAAAACGCATCCCAAAATAGCAAATGGAACACCAGCTTGCAATGACCAAGATGCGCCTGATGGCGTGGTTCTCCCCCCCAAATCACACCAACCAACCAGCATCATCCATCTTCCCAGTTACGTACGGCAATTACACTAATCTGAAACGCATCATAGATGGGGCGACACAACAAATGCATCAAACCGCCTAGATGTAGGCATGCATGCGTGTGCTGCTACACTGCACCAGCGCCGGATGTGAAGGATTTACAATGTAGCATCTCCGTTGCGTTGTTGTGGCACGCGGCAGGAATGTCGTTCAGCGGCGATGAAAAATGGCTTTTCTGAGAGATTTCCCCAGCAATCATAAACACATACATATTTCGATGCCACACGGCGGCAACCATTGTGCGTGAAAACAACAACGCTGGCTGTTATAGGAATTCCTTAGCCGACCGATTTGTTCTCGTGGGCAGGAGTTCTCAACCTGTAGTTTTGTAGTTATTTTTTCAAATTTCCTGTTTCTTCCAAAGCCACAGGATCCAAAAAATTTCAACATAGGAGTCTCTGCTTACAACTTCAGTGTTATGCAAGGTTGCATTCAACCTGCAGGCGCAATATTCACCGTTTGAATCACTGCAAATATGACATGGGCAATGAATTTCCCGCTGGAGCATTAGGCAAATTCCTGCCCCTCATATCAGACCCCCTTCGCTCCCCCCGCATTTCCTCCAACTTTTGCCAAAAACAATTCCGATTTCTTCCGTCCGGGGCCTTTCATATTTCATTTCCGTTTCAACGCGTTCCAATTTTCGCACAAGCACTCTAGGAATGATATCTCGGCTCTGCATGAGTGCCAAGGGAGACCGATTGTTGACCACCACCAGCACCACCACCGTGCAGAACTCGTGGAGTGGTTTTGGGGTGATGAGGGACTAGGGAGCCATTCTTCGGGAGATATTTCCGCTTGTGATGATCATTCTTTGGCTGTGTGTTCTTGGAAAGGGTGGTCAAGAATTTTGATGTCGATACTGTTGTTTACAAAAATTCCTAAAGAAAACAAATCAAAGTCATGATTCGAAATCCGGACATTTAGTATTTTGGGGGGCCTTTCCTATGACCAAAGAAGCCGTTTTGTATCATTGGTTCACCCACAAAAAATTGAAGTTTTCTAAGTCTCACCAAATTTCAGGGGGCAAAAATATGTTTTAAAGTCTAATCAACTGAAAACAATCTTCAATGCATATTTCATGGTTCATGGTTGGGCTCGTTTAAAAATGTTTTAGATTTTTATAATATTCCGATGTAGAGCAATTCCATGCCAAATAGGGAATCGGTTGTACCCGACCCTCTTCGATTTCAATGAAACTTTGTAGACATGTTATCCTACGCTTATATAAGCCATTTTTATGTATATGGAGCCAGTTCCACACGATAGTGACATTTGAGAAGAGCGTAAGTGTTTTAAATATTTTTGTAATTCGGAATATAAATATTTCTGTATCTCTAAGCCGTTGCATCGTATCAAAAAGTGGTCAAAGACAAACTTGTAGGAAATTTGACGGGCTTTTCGATAAAAATACACTGAAAGAAAAAAACACTCAACTTTTATGAGATTTTTTGATTTTTAAGTTTTAAAGTCAAATTTGAGGGGGAGCCCACGATTTTTTTTCGTTCAAAATTTTTGTGAAGATAGCCTAAGATGTTACAAAAAGACTCACGAAAAATGCAGGATGGAGCATCTCACTTAAAAAAATACAAAAATCATTTACTGAAACTTTTTTTTAAAAAAGTGCTCTAAACGTAAAAATTTTCAAAAACCGGATACGGGAATCGATTCTCCAGACAATTTTACATAAAAGTCTCCATATTGACCATTGTCCTAAGTCCAATCCTTGTGAAGTTACAGCGGTTTTAAAAATAAAAATGTTGAAAAAATAGGTTTTTTGATGGTTTTTGGCAATTTCTATATGACAGACTAAATTTTTCAGTCTTGTAAATATTTTTACCGGAAAGCTCGTCCAATTTCCCATAAGTTTGTCTTTGACCACATTTCAATTGGATGTATGGACTTACAGATATAAGCTAATTTACTATCCAGGTTACTATACCACACTGAAAAAAAATGATGTTTTCAGTTATGAGCAATGTAATTAGCTTATATCTGTAAGCTCATACAACCAATTGAAATGTGGTCAAAGACAAACTTATGGGAAATTGGACGAGCTTTCCGGTAAAACTATTTACGAGACTGAAAAATCAAGTCTGTTATATAGAAATTGCCAAAAACCATCAAAAAACCTATTTTTTCAACATTTTAATTTTAAAACCACTGTAACTTCACAAGGATTGGACTTAGGACAATGGTCAATATGGAGACTTTTATGTAAAATTGTCTGGGGAATCGATTCCCACGATCGGCTTTTGAGAATTTTGACGTTTAGACCACTTTTCAAAAAAACAGTTTCAGTAAATGATTTTTGTATTTTTTTAGGTGAGTTGCTCCATCCTGCATTTTTCGTGAGTCTTTTTGTAACATCTTAGGCTATCTTCACAAAAATTTTGAACGAAAAAAAATCGTGGGCTCCCCCTCAAATTTGACTTTAAAACTTAAAAATCAAAAAATCTCATAAAAGTTGAGTGTTTTTTTCTTTCAGTGTATTTTTATCGAAAAGCCCGTCAAATTTCCTACAAGTTTGTCTGTGACCACTTTTTAATACGATGCAACGGCTTAGAGATACAGAAATATTTATATTCCGAATTACAAAAATATTTAAAACACTTACGCCCTTCTCAAATGTCATTATCGGGTGGAACTGGCTCCATATACATAAAAATGGCTTATATAAGCGTAGGATAACATGTCTACAAAGTTTCATTGAAATCGGACAGGGTCGAGAAAAAAGTAACGTCATGATTCGAAATCCGGACACTTAGTAGCATATCATTTTTGTTATAGCTGGCAAAAAATCATGTAATAGGTTGGAAATGTAAAAATATCATCAGGATGTAGTATAAACAGTAAGTTTCAAGAAAATGTATGCAAAATATGTTTTTTCTAACAATTTTTCATCAGAATTTGAAAATTAAAATGACTTGTTGTGCTTCGAATCCCGGACACTGATAAAAGCTGATTCAAAATCCGGACACTTTTGTTTCGAATTCCGGACACTCGATTTTACTTATGAATTGCACAAATTTGGACTGAAATGTCAGTGAATGGCATTCTTTAGGTCTCAAATAAGCTGTTAACATCAAAGCAATCGATAGTTTATATAAAAATTTGCTATAATTTAAGGAAATTGAAACCATAAATTTCTGCTTTGCCTTCCCGGTGCTTCGAAAGCCTATGAAATATTTCAAGTGAAATGTTTCGAATTTTTGGTAAACTTATAATTTTATTGTATTTAATTGTTTTGTCATTAACTACAGCGTTCAAACAAACTTTAAATGAAAGTTGATGTTGGAATTCATCAAATAACACAGTTTTGACATTCAGAATGCGAAATTATATCCAAATAATTGATAAAACAAGATGAAGTGTCCGGATTTCGAAGCGTCCGGGAATTCGAATCATGACGTTACCTGAAAAATTCCTGTTTTGGGCTGGAATTGCTCTGTACAGAACGGCAAATATTTTTTTCGCTAAAAAACCCTCAGTACTTCGAAATTTTTGGAAATTATTGATTGGACTGGACTGGTGTATAACATTTTAAAACACATTTTTCATTGAAATGTTGAAACCAGGACTCGTAATTAAACTATTTATAATTGGTTATTCCCCCCCCCCCCCCCCCCCATCGACAGAGTTACATAAGGCTGGTACAAATTTTATTTAAAGTTTTGTCTTCCCCCTTCAAAGTTGGACCGAAAAATCAAGGGGCCAAAAAAATTTTTTTTTTTTTAAATTTCAAAACTTTAATGGAAATTTTAGTACAATCAGCTGAAATTAATTTAAAATGCATTTCCCTGCGTTTAGAATCATTTTTAGCATGTTTGGATTGATTTTAAAACTTTTAAATTTTTGAAATTTTTCGTATCTATGTTTTTTTTTGTTAAAATTTTTGTATTCGTCAAACCTTTATTTTTTTTAATTAATGATTGCAAAACAACTGAACTAGTGTTAAATGCATTTTAAAAACTTTTTCCATGCAAATGCTGAAACGATGGCTTGTTATTTCAATTTTTATATTTTTTTTTATGGAGAACTTTTCGATTTCAAATTTGATTTTAAATTTAAAGCTGTAGTTAAAAAAAATACTACGTCTTTGCCGTAGACACCAAATCAAATATTTACGTACCTTTTTGTATGAATAGGAAAAATAGTCGTCGCTACTTTCATAGGTGTTTTTTTTTTTAATTTTTCTCAGCTTTCCGATGTTTCAAAAACCAAAATATTTCATCGGGAATTTTTCGAGAAATCTATTTTTAAGTTTTTTATTGGTTTTTAGTTCGTATAATAACAATTCAGGAATTTGTCAAATGATGCGTTTTTTGAAAATAACATTCTCGTCTTTTATATTGAGAATGTTCAAAACAAAGCCACAAACTAAAAAAATATTTTTAAATATTCTAGGAATTTTAAAAATTTTAGCATAAAAAACTTTTTGCGGTGTACATCGAAAATCTTAAATGCTGAAAATGTTTCTAAACGCAGAAGAATGCATTTTAAATAAATTTTAGCTGAATTTTATTGAAAATATTGTTTTATTTTTTTGTCCCGGATTATTCGGGCCGATTTTGAAAGAGGAAAAGGTTATGAAAACATTCCCCACGGTTATAAAAACTTTTAAAAATAATTGTACTAGCCTTAACAAAAAAAAAATAAACAAAAACATCCATTCAATTCAATTCGGTTTTATTGGTGAATAATCAAGATACAATCAGTTCTTTTGCAGTTCATAACAGAGTTTTGGAGTTCCTTTCAGCTGTGTGTTGCACCATAATCCATTTTGGAACAATTATTTCTATAACTATGGCACTAACAAGAGCAAGAAAAATTAAAAAAAAAAACTTGCTAAAATTGCAAAGGAAAGGGGAAAGAAAGAGAAAAAGCTTATAACTACATCACAGTATTTTATCCTTTGTAGATGTGCTTGATCATCAGCTCCCCAAGGGCTAGAAATTGCTCCGCCTTGTTACGGCAGGTCCGAAACCTCGACATCATCTCCCCCGCGAGAGCAAAGAACTCTGGCAGGGTGAAGAGATCTTCCCCGGTGACTTCTTGCTGGGCCGCATTGCCGCTACCGGCAGCGACCACGCTGGCGAACGATCGCCCCCAGCCAGGGGGGAATGCTGAGTTGTCCGCGGGAACCGTACGCTGCCCAGCAGCCGGCACGGTTACGCTCGTACTTCGCTGAGGAGGGTGGGACGCTGCTGCTTTCTTCTTCCTCTTTTCCTGCTCCTCGAGGTAATTTTTTCGTGCACTGCATCCACGGTAGTTGCTGGTATGGTTACCTCCACAGTTGGCGCACTTGATGCGCGCCTTGGTTTGCTCTGCCTTGTCCCCCAGGTCCGCCTTGCACGGCAGTGCACACGCCTCAGAGAGGTGTGTTTCACCGCACTTCACACAGCGGGGCGGAAGGTTGCAGTTCCGCGAGCCGTGGCCGAATTTCTGGCAACGGTGGCATTGTGCTGCGTCCGACGGGTTCTTTGAGTAGAACCGCCAGTTTACCCAAAACCCGTCCAACGCCTTAGTTCGTCGCAGGTCTTGAATCTTGACGGTGCCGCGATCGAAGTACAACAGGTACAGTGTGTGTGTACCTGTGACTGTTGTCTTCCGCGAGAGGACTTTTATGTCACGCGGCGTTATTCCAGCACCCGAGAGGTCCTTCTTGAGGTCGGAGATCGGGCGGTCTTGGTACCCCTGCAAGACGACCTTAACGGCTGTCTTCTGCACGGGGTCGAATGTGTAGAACTTGAAGTTTTTACCCTTCAATTTCTCCACAACCAGGTCGAAGTTCTTGTTGTCAAATTTGTAGACTTGCACTGACGACTTACCGATTTTCAGACAATATCCGAGGCCTTCCAGCAACTCGTCAATATCGTCCACCAACGTGTCCAAAACAAAAATTGGAGGTAGTCTACGTTCCTTTGGAGAATTGTTCGTTTTTGGCGTCGGCACTTTTTTCCGTGCGCACTGGTGATCTTGGAACATATCCGGGATGTAGCAACTTTTTGTCGATGCCTTCTGCGCTCACGCTCCCCTGCGCGATGGCGGTCGACACGGCGTTGGTTTGTTTACCTTTTTGCACACGGCCGGTAGACGAACTTCGCGGGTTTTTCGAGGCCGCACTCGAACTGCCACGGCCACGGCCGGCCTTTGGCATGCTGCAGGAGCAAACTCGCGGGTAATCACGGTAATTTACGGCGAAAAAAATCGAAAAAACGATGGAGCACTGAGCACTTGACTGCTGCTTGCTCTCGTGCTTACACGGAGGTGAACAAAAACATCCACTTCGATATATTTGAACAAAATAAAAATCAAGGTAAGTATTTAAAAAACATTTTTAAAACAGATGAGATTTTAAAGATTCTTTGATCATATCAAACTCATGAAAAGTGTTTCTCTTGAAGCTTGCAACAGTAATTTATAGTGTAATTTCGATCATAAATCATGTTTATTATCCAAGTACTGATTAGTGTTTGATTAAAAAAATATGAAAATTATTCATACAAAAAATCCAACAAAACCTTTAAAACATATTCAAAAACTCAATTACGACATTTTAAATGTTAAGCGATTAGCAAGTTGTATTTTGTCTTATGTTGCACATTTTGATGATTTATTGCCACATATAAAACCACATTTGACAAGTTTCCTGAACTGTGAACTGTTATTTAAAAGTTTGAAATAAATAATGAAGAAATTGAAAACAAAAAAAAATCTCATAAATCTCTCGATAGTACATTTTCATCTTTGAAGCATTGTTTCGATGACTATTTTTTCTTCTATAGGTTGCCCAGAAATCAAGTCATGTAACGAAAAAGTAATAAATTTACATATTTTAGGAGACAAACAAAACATTTTTCTGACATGAGGCATGTATGCATTCCCAGATTTAATAAGACCATGATTTTATTACTATGTTTAATGAACTCGGCTGCCCTGTTTCGTTGAATCTTTGAAATAATCATTTTTTATATTTATTTCTGACACAACTTTTTAAATTGAGGGCTGAAATTTCAAATCAAGGGATCACGGAATATGGATGACCACTTTCATAGAAATGAAAAGAATAACACTTTGATTTATGAACATCAAAATGCAGTATTTAAAATATTATAACAAAAATAAAATCAGAATGTCTGGTTTTTTTAAACACTGGAACGCCCAACGCATGTCCAACATACACGGACGCCCAAGCCTCCCAAAAAAGGTTCTTCTTTCCAGTGATTTGTAAGAATGTCTAGATGATCCTAAAATTTTGCAGAACTTGATTTGAACAAATCTATAATTTCTGCGACCGAAAACATCGTTCCACCTTTTTTAAAACGACTGCCTCCGCGGAATTTTTGGAGAATTTTTTTTACACGCGAAAAAAAAAAGTTGGAACGATGTTTTTGATCGTAAAAATTACAGATTCGATCAAATTAAGTTCTGCAAAGTTCTAGAATAATCTAGACATCCTAACAAATCACTGGGAAGAAGAATCATCTTGATTGGTTGAGTTATGCCCGAGAACTATTGAGTTGAAGTTACCGTTCCAACTTTTTGAAGCCTTGGGCGTTGGAATGTTAAAGAAAATACCTAACTACACTTATTTTTTTAAATTAAGTAATCAATCAACTTTTTATCGTTATTCAGTTTAGTCATTCATTATTTTTAGGCAATTTTCTTAAAAATTAGGAGAAATGTTTTTCTTTTGCCTAAAAGCTAACATTGAACAAGTTTGCCATCTGCACCACCCCAGTTTGTTCACGGAAGAGTTTGACTTCCGAATCCCAAATGCGTGTACAGAAGCAGCAGAATTTCACTCAGCTTTTTTTTGCCTCACTAACTCTTGATTCTCTTGTAGCCGCTCTCCTAGCTGCTCTACATCTCTGACCGGGGCCGCGGCGGAAAGGCAAAAGAAGATGAGGACGACGACGACGACGCCATCGCGCTATTTTCGCAAAATTGCACTCGTGCATATTCATTACACGTTTGGATGAGCAATTTAGCAATTTCGCTCCATTTGCACACTCACACACTGCTGCACACACTAGAACACTCACGAAAAAATGCAGAGAGACCAAGCGACGGCGAGGATTGTGGCGATGCAATTTGGTGGGGAAGAGGAGGAGGGAAGGAAGGACGGAAGATTTTTCCGCTGAATGAAGCACACGAAAACCGCACTTTCTGTAAAACACAAGGCCCTTTAGGACGAAGAACAATGTCAATCTGTAGCAGAAGTGGTGACGGTAGTGGTTGTGTAATGTTTCCTCATACAAAATGGTGTTATTTATGACACTACAGTATACACGTGAACGAAAAAGACAAATCTCAACGAGCATGATTTTGTTTTGCTTATCTTTCCATAGTCAATGAAAGCGATTTTCAGTTTAAGAAAAAACTAAAAACTAAAAACTAAAAACTAAAAACTAAAAACTAAAAACTAAAAACTAAAAACTAAAAACTAAAAACTAAAAACTAAAAACTAAAAACTAAAAACTAAAAACTAAAAACTAAAAACTAAAAACTAAAAACTAAAACTAAAAACTAAAAACTAAAAACTAAAAACTAAAAACTAAAAACTAAAAACTAAAAACTAAAAACTAAAAACTAAAAATTAAAAACTAAAAACTAAAAACTAAAAACTAAAAACTAAAAACTAAAAACTAAAAACTAAAAACTAAAAACTAAAAACTAAAAACTAAAAACTAAAAACTAAAAACTAAAAACTAAAAACTAAAAACTAAAAACTAAAAACTAAAACTAAAAACTAAAAACTAAAAACTAAAAACTAAAAACTAAAAACTAAAAACTAAAAACTAAAAACTAAAAACTAAAAACTAAAAACTAAAAACTAAAAACTAAAAACTAAAAACTAAAAACTAAAAACTAAAAACTAAAAACTAAAAACTAAAAACTAAAAACTAAAAACTAAAAACTAAAAACTAAAAACTAAAAACTAAAAACTAAAAACTAAAAACTAAAAACTAAAAACTAAAAACTAAAACTAAAAACTAAAAACTAAAAACTAAAAACTAAAAACTAAAAACTAAAAACTAAAAACTAAAAACTAAAAACTAAAAACTAAAAACTAAAAACTAAAAACTAAAAACTAAAAACTAAAAATTAAAACTAAAAACTAAAAACTAAAAACTAAAAACTAAAAACTAAAAACTAAAAACTAAAAACTAAAAACTAAAAACTAAAAACTAAAAACTAAAATCAAGAAAGCCGAATCGAAAAACAAACTCTAATTATTCCCCACAAGTGCCCAAAATGTCATTCCGAACAACACGCTCCACTGTTTTCCTCCCCGAACAGATAAAAACATCTCACGAGACATAAGTTGACACGAGTTTTATTTCTCCAGCCAACATTACCCAGATGGCAATTTATTTGTGCAACCTTTCCAGTCACTTCCTGATCGCTCTCTCTCGCTGATATTATCTTCTCACACCCATAGACACTGTCATTTGGTGGGGGTGGCCTTGTCGGTTGGGTGGGAAATTACAGCTGAGAAAAATCACAACATTAACCTCCCACTCACTCACACCAACACACTCCAACACCCAATGAGAGGCCCTCTTATCAACTCGACGCGGTCTCGCCACCCCTGTGTGTGCGATAAAGCCGATGAATAATGATGACTATGTGTCTCCACTTGGAGAAACGTGGAAAGTGTGATTGTGGTTGAGGGTTTGTGTGAGAGTGTGTGTTCAAGGAAAAACTCGTAGAGTTCTGATGAATGTTCCTGCTAAAATCTGAACTTAATTAACAAAAAAACTTCTTATCAAGTTTCTTATACATTTTTAATTGACATTAAAAAGAAAAAAAGAATATTTAATATAATTTGAAGCAATTGTCATAAAGCATGTCAAAAAATAAATTAAAATTGCAATTAATGAAAAACAAAATTCGAAGTGTCCATAACACAGCAAGACCAATCTCTTAAAACGACACATAGAATCGCCATACTTGTGCTAGATTCCGGTAAAAAAAAACTTGAGACTAGAAGAACAAAACCACACGAACAACCAACCAAGTCAGCAATATTGTCGTCCGTGTGTGTGGCTAAGTATGTGCTCACCAATGATAACGATGATGAGTCGCTCTACACAGGAAGAAGATGGTGTTGATGATAGTGATGAAGGTGAAAAGCCATTTCCCATCCTGAAATATGTGTGAAGCAAGACGCTCACACACCTGCACTCACAGGTAAGAGAATTTCAGTGTACATTCGATAAGCAAGAGTGTATTGTGGGTTCAAGATCATGAAAAAAAAATTAATTTGTGTTATAAAATCTAATGTCATCCCAACTTTTAAAATCATAAGAACTTTTTTTTTTTAATCATAGTGAGAGTGACATTTAGTCTAAGCAGTTTTGAGCCAATAAGATTTTTGACATTTTTTTTAAATACCTCAGAATAATAGATATCTTATTCTAAAAAAAAATGAAAATGAAGTCTCCATTCAAACATCGGATGCTGTCCATTAGCGTGGCTCACGGATACATGAAAAGACAAAAATGTTTAAGGATCAATTTCAACTATCGTGAGTGTAATGGTATCGTAAATACGTGAAAAACAGTAAAACATGAATTGATCGGATGTTCCGGATTTACGGAACCAGTAGGTCACTTGGCCCTGATATTAATATTTGTGGTCAAAGTACAGATAAATACCTGTCAAATGCAACCTGGAGCATCCTGATTGGTTGATATTTACCGGAGAAACAAGTCGTCAAAATAGTAGTTTATGCAACAAGTTGCAAAAAGAGGATTTTTTCAGCACGAGTCGTACATTTATCCAACGAGGTTCACCGAGTTGGATAAATACGAAGAGTGATGAAAAAATCAAGTTTTGCAACGAGTTCCATACAACATTTTTTGCAATTCCAAAAAACACCCATTGAGTGAAATTTGAAGTCAAATTTTCATGTTTTTTTGTCAATAAATCGTTTTAATCAAAAAAATGTTGAAAAGTGTTACTTTTCGAAACAAGTGCTGAAAAGTTCAACTTTTCAGCACCCATTTCAGTGCTGAAAAGTAGAACTTTTCAGCATTTATTTTGAAAAGTGTTGCTATTCGATTCTGTTATTTATGTTACAGAAAAGTAGGCTATTTCGTCGTTCAAGAATGACAGGAAAAGTAAGTAGTTTCACGACGGAATTGCAAAAAGGTCTTTTTTGGTTGTAGCTAGAGCGTCCAATTTCCCGGGGTTACAAAATTCCCGGGATACGGGAAATTTGAAATTTATCGAAAATAATTCAGATCATGCTTGTGATTTATATTTGCAACAACATTATATAGAACAGCATGTGTGCAAAATGAGTGCGAGGATCAATTAATGACTTTACTACTTTAAAAAAAATCATACAACTTCATTAAAAAAATTACAAATTTTCCATTTTTATATGCTGTTTTTCAAAAAATATCATTTGTATTTATTCGTGAGGAGTATTATTTTTTTAATCAAAATTTAAATCAGAGATTAGAATCCATGCTTTTAAATTTATCTCTGTGACTAGTTCGAGGGAATATGTTTAAGAATAACATTGACACATAAAGTTGAAAAAAACATGCTGAAATGATGTTTTTCATGGTAAAGAACAAGTCTTATTTGTTTCAGCTTATGATTAAATGTATAAAAGCATAGAATTCATCTTACAAATCTGACCTCTCGTCCTTTTTTACTTGGAACACTATTTCATGAAATCACAATATTTTTTAAAAAAATTGGTTACCCCATTCAAAAACGGTCCTTAAATTTAGGGGACCAAAAAAATCTTAAAACTGCAAAATTTCAATATAAAAAGTTACCAAATAAATAATAATCATATAATAATCATTGTTATATATAACAATTATTGTTTGTGTGTCTCTTTGTATCCACAGTAATGCATTCTGCTAAAACGCTCAACCAGACCAGCATAAAATAGTTTATTTTCATTCCGTAATTGTAATTTTTATTGCCAAACAAATAAGCAAGATCTATTTCAAGATGTGAATGATTCAGAAATAAATTTTATCTGAAATAACCCTGAAAAGAACCTGATTATTTTCTGCTAAGTTCAATATGAACAGTAGATTGACATGAATAAAATCAAGTTAGGTTCTCGCATTATTTTTTTGTAAATTATCAAAACATTGGGACCCAAAAATTAGAAAAATGTATACTTCCGCTTGAATTTCGGGAATTCCCGGGAAAGTTACAAATTTTCCGGGAAACGGGAACTATTATTTTTCCGGAATTCCCGGGATTTTTTTCCCGGGACGGGAAATTGGACGCTCTAGTTGTAGCAGATTCCCGGTGGCTTTCAGCTATCATTTGAGACCAAGTGAACCGGAATTGGTCAAAAACTGGATTTTTGGCAATTTTTAAAGTTTGGGGTCAAAAAGGACCCCAATGCCACAGACAAAGAGACGTAAATTATTGAACAAACTTTACTAAAATCCATCCATCACAAAAAAAGAAGAAAACAACTGGGTAATTCTCTACCAACTCACACGAAATCGGGAAAAGTTGCCCCGACCCCTCTTCGATTTGCGTGAAACTTTGTCCTAAGGGGTAACTTTTGTCCCTGATCACGAATCCGAGGTTCGGTTTTTGATATCTTGTGACGGAGGGGCGGTACGACCCCTTCCATTTTTGAACATGCGAAAAAAGAGGTGTTTTTCAATAATTTGCAGCCTCAAACGGTGATGAGATATAAATTTGGTGTCAAAGGGACTTTTATGTAAAATTAGACGCCCGATTTGATGGCGTACTCAGAATTCCGAAAAAAACGTATTTTTCATCGAAAAAAACACTAAAAAAGTTTTAAAAATTCTCCCATTTTTCGTTACTCGACTGTACAAAATTTTGGAATATGTCATTTTATGGGAAATTTAATGTTCTTTTTGAATCTACATTGACCCAGAAGGGTAATTTTTTCATTTAGAACAAAATTTTTCATTTTAAAATTTCGTGTTTTTTCTAACTTTGCAGGGTTATTTTTTAGAGTGTAAAAATGTTCTACAAAGTTGTAGAGCAGACAATAACAAATTTTTTTATATATAGACATAAGGGGTTTGCTTATAAACATCACGAGTTATCGCGATTTTACGAAAAAAAAGTTTTGAAAAAGTTACTTTTTGAGTTTCTCTTTGTTTCGTCGTCCGTGTCTGTCGCGGGTGACCATGAACGGCCATGATCGATGACGACCAACTTTTTCAAAACTTTTTTTCGTAAAATCGCGATAACTCGTGATGTTTATAAGCAAACCACTTATGTCTATATATCAAAATTTTTGTAATTGTCTGCTCTACAACTTTGTAGAACATTGTTACACTCTAAAAAATAACCCTGCAATGTTAGAAAAACACGAAATTTTAAAATGAAAAATTTTGTTCTAAATGAAAAAATGACCCTTCTGGGTCAATGTAGATTCAAAAAGTACATTAAATTTCCCATAAAATGACATGTTCCAAAATTTTTTACAGTCGAGTAACGGAAAATGGGAGAATTTTTAAAACTTTTTTAGTGTTTTTTTCGATGAAAAATACGTTTTTTTCGGAATTCTGAGTACGCCATCAAATCGGGCATCTAATTTTACATAAATGTCCCTTTGACACCAAATTTCTATCTCATCACCGTTTGAGGCTGCAAATTATTGAAAAACACCTCTTTTTTCGCATGTTCTAAAATGGAAGGGGTCGGACCACCCCTCCGTCACGAGATATAAAAAAACGGACCTCGGATTCGTGATCAGGGACAAAAGTTACCCCTTAGGACAAAGTTTCACGCAAATCGAAGAGGGGTCGGGGCAACTGCTGTGTGAGTTGGCGGAGAATTACCCAACTAGCAACTAGCTCAATCTGGTGGCCAATGTGAAAAAAAGCGTTGTGGCGTATAAGAGTTTTGAATGTGTAAGTGCATTCGATCTATCTTGTGGTGGTGAAGGTTGCGACATTTGTTTACCAACACCATACTTTCTTTGGGAAAGTTTTAGAGCATATTTTCAGTTTCAACCCTACTGTGTTGGTTTTTAAATATGATTAAAAATGAAAATTATAAAAAAAAACAAATGCAAAAAATAGGTTTTCCCCATGCTGAAATCAACCGCCTTGCGCCAATCAGGGGTTCAACCAATCGCTTCCAAATTTTGAGAGGTTGTTCTGGACACCAAAAAGAACCGAAAAATTGTGTTGCTGATTTAATCTGAGAAATTTTCATTCACTAGATTCCACCCTAGATTACATTATAAATCACACTAGATCACATTATACACCTCCCAAATCTACACATTATTTTACTGTGTAATTGAGATTTCACAAAAATTTAAATTAATTTTAAACAAGTTCAAACATGCTAAATTTAAATATCAAAACAGGAAAATTCATTTCAAATAGTTTTCATTTAATTAGACATAACTTCCCAAAAAATGGAAAAATTGGACCGATTTTGAAGGGGAGGACAACATGATCTTTGAAAAATATTTGCAATGGTCTTATGAATTTTTGAATAAATAGTGATTTTGAAAGTTAAAAAAATCGTTTTTTTTTTAGAAAGAACAATTTTTGTACATAAAATTAAATTTTCAATCGAAAAGTACTACTGAGATTTTTTTTAAACTGTGTTTCAAAAACTCATATTATTTATTATTTACAATGTTATTTAACCTTCTCCTAGTGGAAAATTGTCCAAAGAATCCGAAAATGCATTCCGTTCTCCTATTCAAAATCATGTTCATTGTGAAAATCATGACACTTTGAGAAGTTTAAAATAGTGACTTTCATCAACATTTTCTTAACTGTAGTTGACTAACTTTTTAAACATTTCAAAATTCTATAAAAAGTTCTTTTTGAGGCACTTTGAACACTTCTCTACCACGGTCAGTATGATTCTAAATCATTCCGTACGTATTTTAATTGTACTTTTCATTTTGCGGAAAAATCGCAAACCTATCAAAGTCCCCCCGGCTATCAAAGTCACCCCGTTTTACGGTATCTACTCTACACAAAAAAAATGGAACTATAGATGTTTGAAAATTTGGTTGGTTAAATATTACTTCTTTTTTAGTAAAATTTACCTAAAATAATGTGTGTGCAATCTGTCACCATTCCTAGATGTAATATTATCATCTTTTTTTTTCTTTTTTTTTCAACTTTGTAGGAATTCTGAATGATGTTTGCTTTTTCGTCGCTTATGTGTTATCTTGTGACACGTATGCTGTAAAAAAATAAGCAGTTTCATTGAGTCAATGCTTTTTTTTTGCCCCAACTAAATAAGGGTGGACGTTTTGTTCTTAAAAAAATAATTTTCTACTCAAAATCTAGTTCAAACCGATCTAAACCTTATTTTAGCATTTTTCATCAAATGGGGCACTTTTATAGGTGCTTGCATAGATTTTGAAATGAACAAAAACTTTAGGAAACAAAATTACCTTAAATTACATTTGCCTTCCTTAATCCTTACCAAAAATTGATCACATAAAGATCTGGAAAAATATTGCATCCAATTTATTAACTGTATGGAAACCAAGTGCCCACACACATTGTTTTTGTTGTTTAAAGAGGTAAGATTTTATCTAAAATAGTATCGAAATATAACTTAAGTGACCATAACGTAGGTAAGTGTTGACATGTAGATTTATGTTTTTAGACACGTTGAAAAGATGAACAAATAAACACAAATTTCATCACAAACATTTTTTATGTTACATCACGTTCCAATTGTTAGACCTTGACACAACATGATTCAATGGTTATTATTTAATGTCATATTATAATGAATAACTCAGAAAAAAACATCTCTAATGACTCCTTTTGAAAAGCGTAAAACTGTTTTCATTGTGACAACAAATGCAGCGAACAAAACGGAACTTACTAATTGTGAACATTGCAGTACATCGTCAATAATTCTCCAGCTTTCTGAAACATACTCACACAATACAACAAACACACATACACACACAACAGCAATCACACAACAATCGCTAAATTGATGTTCGTATTTTTATTCGCAATTTGTGTTTCCAACATTTATTAGCAATGCAATTTGCCAACAGCAAACAACTGGTTTGTGAGAAAAAAAACATCATAACAGCAATAAAAAGTTTATTGCCAAGCAACAATGGCGCCTAGTATTGAAACACAGCACGAGCAGGATGCATAGTTTGAATGAATCCAACTAGCAGTGTTTTAGAAGTTTTTTTTTGCTGAAATTAGGTGTCAATATTGAACAATAACTTCATTTCAATCGGAATTGCTACGAATTTTTAAAACTATTTGCAACACGAAAAAAAACCAGTGCCCCTAAATGTCGTCAAATCAATTTGTGCTATTATCGTCGAATGAATTCTTAATTGGTCCCAAAATATTCTTTTTTGTTTGTTTCAGGCAAAACAACTTCATCACCTCGATTTTCGATCGCACGCTTTCGTGGCTGGACGTTTTGACAACATTTAATTTCATTCTCGATTAAATTATTTGCCTTTGCTTACTGACAATTGCATGATTGATGACCGGTAGGCTTTATGTGCTGGCTTTTTTGTCCAAGTGTGAAACATATCGGTAGTGAGAGGAAAATTAGAGTTTTTGCTCAATCATGTTTGAAATTTTAATTGAAAGTTTTAAATAGGTCAAATAGAATTCCTTTTCAATTTGGATTGAGCGAGAAATCAATCTTTTATAAGCTTAAAAAATTATCGTAATTTATCTCATAATGAGCTCAGAACAATTGCAATTTATCTGCTCATTGCATCACAAAAAAATATCTTCACTTCAAAGAGATGACTTTACAAGGAAGAAGCTCTTCCAGACGAAGAAAATCGAAATTAATTTCCCCGTCCTTAATTGCACATTTCCGCTGAGCGTTATCATCGTCGCAATCGCTTCCCCCGCTCATTTTCCACTTCAAGAAAATGTTCAACTTTACACAATCCGCGTTTCCGATCGGACGCGCCGTTTTGAAACCTGATGTAAAATGACATCCAACTTTAGCGAAATGTCCTTCGGAAAAGTGTTGCCAGCCAGACGGCGAAAGGTAGCCCTTTTTGAGTCCAGCAGCCAGTGCGAAAGCCAGTGTTTCAAGCTCATAAATTACGCGCTGGAATTACTTTCCCGTATCTCTGCTGGGTATCTCTAATATGAAATCATGACGCTGGAAATAGTACAAGTTGAGCAGAAAGTCGACGTGCTCGTGCTATCTTGTCGCAATTTTGACAGTTGATGTGACGTTTGTCAACCTAAATCACACTATTTTTTTATGCATTTAGTTAGACATCTTTAGTATGACATTGAGGTTTGAGGATCCAACTTAATTGAACGAAACATTTACGTGCGACAAGATAACACACCCACTATGAAGACATCATCTTTAGTTGCGTACCAGCGCGGTGGCGCCAACTGCAGGTGGAATTGGCGCAGTGTTGCCAGCATTAATTGTTGTGCATTTTATTTTAATAAAGCCAATAAAAATATTATTGTCTGCCAACTCACACGTAATCGAAAAAAAATCCACAATCACTTTACTTTGTTCGTAAAATTGTGAAGACTCGTGATGGTTACTAACAAATTCAATACTCATATCCAGATTAAAAAAAATAAAGATCCTATAAGCAATTGTGTTTCATATGTTTATAGGGCCTTTAAAAAAAACTCTTGATAGGGGAACAGCATCTAATTCCAGCGTGCCTCTAATGTTGCCATATCAGCACTTTGACATTCAATTATAGCTCATTAACACTGGAACGCCCAACGCATGTCCAACTTACACGGACGCCCAAGTTCTAGGATCATCTAGACATCCTAACAAATCACTGGAAAAAAGAATTTTCTTGATTGGGTGAGTTATGCCCGAGAACCAGCGAGTTGAAGTTACCGTTCCAACTTTTTTGGAGCCTTGGGCGTTGGAATGTTAAAAGCGATTTCAACTGAAATCGAGTTATAAACAGCTAAATTATAAGTGAGCAAGCAAGTTTCTATCAAAAGTTTTGCAAAAAAAAGTTGTTTAAATAGTGAAAATCAGCAAATTGGACCTGCCAAACATACGAGAATTTCCCCTATGTATTTGTTATTTGTGTTATTTGTTCATTTTTTTAGAATGTTGTTAAACTCCAAATTTCTCCTGTCTCGTCAGAGGCGCTGGAGCAGAAATCCCACGTTAGAGGAAGGCCATGCCCCGGGGGGCGTAGTGCCAATAGTTTCGTAAACTCCAAATAATAACCCAGCAAAGTTACGATAAACACGATATTTAAAAATGGAAATGTCTGGTCTTATTGAAATATCACCCTTTTGAATATTTTTGAAACTTTATGTTCAGAGTGGAGGAACATAACCTTCAAAAAGATGAAAAATACGTGTTTTCAAAATTTCAGTACGCCACCCGGGTGCTAAGTTTTTCATCAAATTACCTTTGAAACAAAATTTCCAAATCATCACAATTCAAGGTTACAAATTGTTGAAACACACGTAATGAACAAGACATTGAAAAATGGCCCACAGGACTTGGGACAAAGTTTATGATTTGCTCTATTACCACCATCTGGGACGTGTCTAGGCAGCTATTTCAGCTGTGTTTTAGCACACTTTTTCGATATTTTCGGTGACTCTATATTCATGCTGTAGCCGTTATTTTTTTTAATTCAAACATTTTCAAATGACGTCCGATTTGTATCAAGGAATATCCCCAGATCGTCTAAAACTTCGTCCGAACTTCAGTAAAATAGTCAGAAGTTTCCGTATTCAAAGTAAAACTACCATTTAGGCCGCTGCAAATATTTTTCAAAGTTTATGTTGGTGTCTTCGGCAAAGTTGTAGGTATTGATGAGGCCTGTTCAGAAAAAATAGGTACACGGAAAAAGTTCCAATTTTTTAATTAACTTTTTTTCAAAACTCAATTTCCCAAAATCCGAATTTTTTGATTTTCTAGATTTATTGATACGTTTAAGGGGACCAAAACTCGCAACTTTTGAGCCATAGAAAGTTTAGACAAACAATTTGCCACCAAGTTATAATTTAAAAAAAAAATGAATTTTGAAAAAATCGAATTTTCTACATAATTTTTTTTGATCTCATTTGTTATGAAAAATTGAATTTGCAACCGAAAAGTATTTGTTTGATTTCAGTGAAATATTTGCAGTTTTTAGATTTTTTTAAATAGTGACCATTTCTAAAAATGATATTTTTGAAATGTTCAGAAAATTTGCTATAAAATTGTCTAAGATGAAATTGAAGATTTGATCTCTGGTTGCTGAGATACAGCGAATGAAAAAAAAAAAGAAACAGGAAAATTAAAGTTTGCTAAGTCCAACCCAAACAGCTCTCCATTTTCTAATGCCGATGTCTCAGCAACTAAATGTTAAAAAATCAGCATTCGTGACATTTCTTGATATTTTCGAAAATAATATTTTTGAAAATTTGGAAGCCCTTACTTACGTTTCAAAAGGGTCAGACATTCCATATAACGCTCTTAGGAAATGATAGTCTTGATTAAAAAATGAATTTTTCAAACAAAATATTTTCAGAAATCAAGGCCACTATTTAAAAAAATCGGAAAACTGCAAATATTTCACTGAAATCAAACCATCGGTGAGTCACTTTATCAAAAAATGTGTAAAGTACTTTTCGATTGCAAATTTCAAATATACCTAAAAAAATGAGGTCAAAAAAGTTGTTTGTATAAATTTAAATATAAAATCAAGATTTTTTTAAAAAAAATCACTACTTTTTCAAAAACTCAAAACTTAGTGTCCAAATATTTGTATGGTCTATGGCTCAAAAGTTGCGGGGTTTTCTCCCCTAAAACATATAAAAAAAACTAGAAAATAAAAAAAACGGGTTTTGGGAAATTGAGGTTTTTGTGAAAATGAATTGGTTTAATAGAAAATCGGCAAATATTTTTTTCCGTTGTTTTTTTGAATAGTCCCTATCAATACCTACAACTTTGCCAAAGATAACAAATTGATCAGAAAATTCATAGAAAAGCTACAGATTTTCTAAAATTTTCGTACCATTTTTGTATGGACAGCTGTCAAAATCGTATGGAGACATGTGTGTGTGAACCAATAACACAAAATTAAATCTTTGGTTATAAGGAAGGCCCCCACAATGTTTGAGCCAAATAAAAAAAAACAACTAAAATCCTTTTACAGTTTTGGTAAAAATTGCTCAAAAGTTACTCTTTAAAAAAAATCGTTTTTTTTAATTCGACTTTTCACACTGAAAATGTAATTGCGCAAAATAACATTATTTGATATTGTTTAATGGATTTTTTTTACATTATGACACGTTTTTCAAAAATATAGATTTTTTAGAAAAATTGACAACACTGCCAGATGACAAACTTTTGCCGAAACTAAAAGGGAAGTAATTTTTTGTCATCTAAATCATACCTTAAAGGTGCACATCAACCAGAGTTTTTGCACCCAGATTTTTGTTACAGACATTTTAGTATCTTCAAAACTACGGGTATTATCGAATTTTTTTTTTGCAATTCCGTCGTGAAACTACTTACTTTTACTGTCATTCTTGAACGACGAAATAGCCTACTTTTCTGTACCAAATATAAAAGAATCGAATAGCAACACTTTTCAAAATAAATGCTGAAAAGTTCTACTTTTCAGCACTGAAATGGGTGCTGAAAAGTTGAGCTTTTCAGCACTTGTTTCGAAAAGTAACACTTTTCAACATTTTTCAACATCAATGGGTGTTTTTCGAAATTGCAAAAAATGTTGTATGGAACTCGTTGCAAAACTTGATTTTTTCAGCACTCGTCGTATTAAACTACTATTTTATTCATCCCCTAATGTACTGTCAACAAAGTAATATACAACAAAGTTTGATTATTTTTGCAATCACGTTGTTGCAGGATTGGGACCGTAAGTGTGACAATTTTGGAATAAGAAGACAACAACTTCCTTCGTTGCTGTGCACCCTTAAAATGAAAATTTGCAAAAACAGTTAATTTTGCAAAATTTGGTCATTGGTCATAGAAAATGTTAACACAATGTTTCATCAAATTAAAAATACAAATAATAAATTTGCAAAAAAAATCACATTCTTGTGAGAATAGCTCTAGTTTATTTGTTATAATTTTTGATGGTTTTTTTTTTAACGAATCCATAAGCCAAAACTCAAAACTTCCAGCACTGCTTTGACATAAAAATAATGCATGGAAAAATCCCTTCAACCCCAGCTGCTCGACTAGAGATTGCACTGCATTTCACACATTGCGCACACACTTGTTCAACTTTTTGTGCCAAAGTCTGCTGTAGTAAGCAGTGACCGATGACAGTGCGAAGGGTAAACCTCGGATATGTGTGTTATTACTATACCGGGGTAAAGTAGATCTTCTTTAGCATCGTCATTCACTTGATAGCAGTCTTTTTGCTGTCAGTTATACACGGTTAAAGATGTTTACTCTTTTTCGTTACTTTTGTGGAGGTGCTTTGATTTTCAAAATGTTTTAAGGTCTATTTGAGAATTATTCTCTGGTTTATTGCTTGAGTTTTGAAGAACATTTTTCAACTAAATAGTTTAATTCTTGAAACAAAAAAATAAACAAAGAAATGCACATTGATACTACTTCAGTTTATATTTGCACAATTTATCAAATAAATTGAGACTTCTTCTGTGAAAGGCAAACCATTAGCATAAAGCACAGTGAATCTATTAAATTATACCCTGCCGTTGCCGTTGGGTCGGGGCCTTATTATGCAAATGTTAGGCTTGGGCCAAAATGCACTCCTGCGGCGAAGGACAAAAATTCTACATTTTCTACAGAGTGCATTATGGCTGCCGGACAAAAGTTACGAGCTGTAGCAGCAAGAAGAAAAAAACACGAAGCGGTGCATTAAAACTTTGATTCATTATCATGCTTAATTTTCTTCTATTATTGCAAGCGCCTCGTCCCCTCTGCTGGAGGATCCACGTCTGTGATAACGTCTCGGTTGGCCGAGATGCTTCGAAAAAGTGTGGACCGAATTTTCACGAAAAGCTCAATCCAATTAAATGTGACGAGAATTAAAAGGATTTTTTTCCTTCGTTCTGTTGGGTGCGAGAAATAATAAGGAAGATAAGATTGTTCTTCTTTGGAGATTTTTTAATGGATAAAGTGCTGAAATCTTGAGGAGGTGACTTGAATTTTTAGACTGAATTCGTAGAAGTTTTGCATGAAATACATAGAATACCTTAACAGAATTGTATTTTACATTTTATTAAATTATATTTTGCAATAGAATTCTTCTTTTTATAGGTTTTATTAAATTTTCTGAATTATGAAATTTTGTCATTTTTCAAAAAGTGAGCGAGAATTCATCAAGCAATACCCAACTGGCGTGCCCCGCAACCAACTGACCAACACCAAATGCTCCCCCAGGCTTTCGCAACGGAACCCGCAATTTCGACTCTGTTTGCCCCCATGGTGCACTGGAATCGTTTGTCTTCTGTTCTGTCCTGCGAGGCCCTATCTCCGGAGACAAAGTGACCACTCTTCGCATCTGGGGGGCTAGGTTCAAGTGGTGTGGTGGCCACCACTGACCGTGATCTTTGCGAGTTCGGCCCCTGGGCCAGTCCCACAGAGGCCGACTGCGTAGCATGTGCCACTGGCATAATTGCGATTTTAGGGGGGCACTTGGTCGAGTGTGTGTGGCTTTCGCCGATGCCAGTGGAAAACAATTTATCTTGATAAATTTGACTCGAACGGGATTTATGGCGCTGATATTACCGGGTGTGGTTTACACTTGTTAACGAATGACACCTCTTGAACCATATGAGAAAGTAGCATAATCGACTTTCATTTACAAAGAGAAAAAAATAAATAATTTATTGAATCATCAATTTTTTATGGAATTTTATTCACGCAATGAAAAATTTTAAAAAGATTTAGACCAATTTCCATTTTTTTTTTTTTGGATAGGGGTATAAAAGAAAAAGAGCAATTCTGTACCAAAACCGGAAATGGATTTTATTTGCATTTTTTGATTTGGTTAAACTTTGTGGGCGTCTTTCTTATGACCAAAGAAGCCATTTTGTGACATTGTTTCACCCATACAAATCAACATAAAATTTTGGCAGCTGTCCATACATAGAGGCTGTTAAAATATTTAAAAATCTGTATCGTGGATTTCTGGACAATTTGGTGTCTTCGTCAATGTTGTTGGTATTGATGAGGATTGATCAGAAATAAATCTTACCGAATTTTTAAATAACTTTTTTTCACAAAAAAATCAATATCCCCAAATGCACTTTTTTTTATTTTCGAGATTTTTTCAACGTTTTAGGAAACCAAATCCCGCAACTTTTGAGCCATAGAGAAGTATGGTTAAACATTTTGGCGCTGAGTTATAATTTTTTTTGAAAGGCGATTAAAAAAAACCAAAATTTGTACATATTTTTTTTCTTATTATATTATGCAAATTTGAATTTTCAATCGAAAAGTACATTACAGATAAAGTGTCTTAAAGCAGCTTAAAAAAAGGAAAAAAAATAAGTTTTCTGAGTCTTACCTAAACAACCCTCCATTTTCTAATGCCGAGCAACTTATGTTCATTCGTAAAATTTTCCGATCTTTTGGAAAACTATTTTTTTTTCTTATTTTGATGCCAGACTTACATTTCAAAAGGACTAAACATTCAATATTACAGCTGCCAAAATTGTATGGAAACTTACATGGGTAAACAAATGACACAAAATGACTCCTTGGCCATAGGGAAGGCCACTACAAAGTTTGAGCCAATTAAAAAAAAAAATACAAAAAATAATATGGTTGAAATCAGCCGATTTCATGGCGAATCAACTCATTTTTAGTAAAAAAAATAGGGCCATCCACAAACCACGTAGAACACTTTTTGGAAATCTCCCCCCCCCCTCTCATCGTGGACAATTTCCATACAAATAAAATCTTTTTTGTATGGAGCGTGGACAATCGCATACTCATACTCAATCCAATTCAACGAATCATCTTTGCGGTTAACTTTACATAGTTGGCCTGGCCGCTTTAACGTTTGTGATGTTTCAATGCAATCTTTTGCAATAAATATAAATTTTACACCTCATTTGACTTAAGAGGCAGTATTTGTAGATTCTGCTCGGTTTGTTCTAGAGGTCGTATCGAGGTGCTCCGATTTGGATGAAACTTTCAGGGTTTGTTTGTCTATACATGAGATGAACTCATGTCAAATATGAGCCCTCTACGACAAAGGGAAGTGGGTTAAAATGGGCATTGAAGTTTGAGGTCCAAAACACATGAAAAATCTTAAAATTGCTCGCATTTCCGTAAAACTTCATCAATTCCAACTCTCTTAGATGCATTCAAATGGACTTTTGAAAACCTTCAAAATGTGCTATAGACATCCAGGATTGGTTTGACTTTTTCTCATAGCTTTTGCAAATTACTGTTAAAAATGGATTTTTTTAAAACCTTAATAACTTTTGGCAACAGCCTCCAACACCCATACTCCCATAGGTCAAAAGTTAGGGAATTTCATGGACTATAAACCTACGGTATTAACTTTTTGGCCAATCGCAGTTTTTCTCATAGTTTTACGATTTTTCTAGAACAAACATTTTACAACGTTAGTTTTTGCCCTGTAGGCCTTCATAACGGCACTTTTTGGTCTCAATTTTGTCATATTCGGAATCCTCGGACAATTTCACGTAAGTTAGAAGTATTGGAGTTGTAATTTTGATTGAAAAAATAATTAAATAAAACATTTTTGAAAAAAGAAATAGATCTTATTTACCCTGTGATCAATACGTCAAATGCTGTATCAAGTAGGCGAAAACCTGTTTTACCCCTAAACCGACAAAATGCAAAATAATATTTTAATTAATTCTAAATGGCATTTTTTCCAATCAAATTCAAAATTCCAACACCTCAATCTAATGTAAAAATTTCTGAGGATTACGAATATGTCAAAAGTGAGACTAAAAAGTGCCGCTTTGAAGGCCTACAGGGCAAAAACTAACGTTGTAAAATGTTTGTTCTAGAAAAATCGTAGAGGGCTCATATTTGGCATGAGTTCATCTCATGTATAGACAAACAAACCCTAAAAGTTTCATCCAAATCGGAGCACCTCGATACGACCTGTTTCACATCGGTGAAAAACTCGCTCTTAATTTGACACATTTTTGAAATCTATTTTTATGGTAAATAAGCTTGTTCCACATTTTTATTAAAAATATTGTTTACAGTCATCCCTCATATTTGGAACAGTTTACAGATCGGCCAATGTTCAAAAAATCATAGAAAATGAATGATTGAACTTAATGATTCGCTTTTACCTTCATTTGAAAGCTTTTCTTGCGATCTTTCGAATGCTATATCGAACAACTGCAAATTTTTACTTTTATATCGAGTTTTTGAAGAAAAACTTTGACCCTTAAAATCCACAAATTCGGAACACTTTTTTCTTACGGATGTAAACAAACTTTGGTTCTCTCCATGAGTACATAATTTTTACAAAATAATGACTTCAGGCACTGAAACCAACGAAACTCATGCTTAGTTATGTTTTATGAATGGTCTGATAACTTTTTTTGTGAAAATATCAGTTAATTTCAGGTGTTCCACAATTGTGGGAGGCACAATAACATCCCACAATTATGAAACAGGCAATTTGGAGGCAGTGTTTTGCTGCTCTGGATAAAATAGTATTGAAAAGAGGTTTTTTGTTCAAAAAGTACTACTTTTACCAGTGAAATAGCAAGAGAATGTCCAAATGAAGGTCCTAAAAACAGTAAAAATAGTAGGGTCGACAGAAAAGCTGCATTTGGCATGTTATTGACAAATTACCACAAAAGTGTTCCGAATTTGTGGGTGTTCCGAATATGTGGGATGACTGTACCTTGAAAAAAAATAAAAACCATACAAAATAATGCATTTATAGTTTACGATTTTTCTAATGAAAATTTTTAGAGGTTGGTAGGTGGAGGTAGAGGTTTAGAGGTAGAGGTTTTTCTGGTAAAATTTTGAGAGGTTGAGATAATAACTTTGAATAAAATTAGTGTTTGTCTATTTTGTATAAGTTCACAGAGGGCAAATACTTGAAAGTCTTTTAGAATGTTGGGAATTTGAAGAAGTTTTTCAAAATTTCTGAAAATTATTCTATCATCATGTCTGAATTTGATAGAAAATTGCTAATTCTGATTTGAATGTGTTGGTCAAAAAATGCGCTGTTTCAAAGTTGAATCTTTTCGTCTTTTTTTTTAATTACAATTAAATTAAAAAGAACATTTCATTTTAATAATACGGCCAAAAAATAATGATAAATATCCAAATAAAAAAAAGACACTAAGCCTTATAATGTGCAAAGACAAAATATACCCATTTTCAACAGCGATGTTTCTACCAGCAATAAACAAACAATTTTCGGAAAAATTACTCAGTCTTCAAAATATTTTTTTTTAATCCTCACGTCAAAGTAGTCAAGTAAATTATTGTTTTGCAGCATTAAAAAAAACGGTTTTCATAACCTAAGAAAACGACAAATTACATAATTCGTCTGCATTTTTTTTTTGTGTTTCAATGATTCTTGTGAGAAGTCAATTCATTATTTTATTCAATATTTGTTTACTTAAAATGCACTTTGCATGAAACAGAATTCATTGCTATCATCAAACATTTCAAAATTTAGTCCCCAATTTTTAACGCCAGGTGTATTTCTGTCCCATCGCCGATCCCGTAGTGCTGCAACGTTTTGTCGTCCTCCAAGATCGTCCCGTTGTGCAGCAAACGCTGCTGACTGGCCGAGATCCCTTTGTGGTTCAAAAACAGAGCCTTCACCATCGCGATCGTGTGCGAGGGCTCGACGTTGAACGTAACCGGGCAGTAAATTGATTTGATTGTTATCTTCATCGTAGACAAGCTGTAAAGTGAAAAATAGTTACCTTTTGAAACACTCTTCCAAAAAAAATCTTGTTTCTTACGCGTCTTTTTCAACTGATGACGAATGACGGTCCGGATTCGGCAAACAAACCAAATCAACTGTGACCCCAAAGTGCTCGAATCTTCAGTGCACAAAAAATGTTTACAAACAAATCGGTGTCGAATTTCTTCAAACGATTTTGAATCAGAAAATACAAGTAAAAAGAAGAACGCATTGTAATCAGCTTCTTCGCAGGTCGGTTCTTCCTAAGGTGGCACATTATCATCAGTTCGGGTTTGCACCTCGGAATGGTCGCGTTTTTTTCGTGATTTGTGTAGGGAGATTTTTTTGTTGATCGACGCGTGTGGTGTTTTGTTTTGATTTGAATTATTAAGCAATAAACCATGATTAGTCATTTAAGTATGGCCTGAACAAAACTGAAGTGCTCTTATCAAATAGGCTCCAAATTTAGAAGTGGACAGTAAATAACTTTAAGAAAAACGACTAGTGCATGTGTAAGTGATGTTGTAGTGATGAAATAGTGTCAAATTTAAGGTTTTGTTGAAACATAACGTTTAGCATAAGTGAGTACAAAATAATAATAAAATAAAATAGTAGGAGAGTTTTGGAAAGTATGGGGTCATTTGGACAACTAGTCAAAAATCAAATTTTCTTTAGATATAAAGTGAAAACAGTTATTTAAATGATAAGGCAAGTAGGGGAAACTGGGGAGACTTGATCCCAAGCCTGTATCTCGTCAGCATGTGGGTAAAACAATTAGCTTTGTTCTAGAATGTTGTGAGAAATTAACTAAAACTCATTGTAGAAAACAAAGAAAAAATTTAAAAATGTTTAGATTGAGTTACACACATTTTTCTAAAACGAGCTGCAAAAAACTTCCAAGAGATCTTTTTTTCTTTGTTTTGATATGTATAGAAAACACTCAAAAATTATTCAAAAAAATATTTTTTATACATGAATTGTTTGATAAACTTATCAACTCCAAAACCCTTCTGTATTTGATGTTAAATTTATCGTCATACTATTTTTACAATCAATTGTTTAAAAAAGTGCGCTTAGGGAGACTTGATCTGCATTTTTACAGTCACTGGAATCAGCCTCAAGATTAATTAATTGGGCTGGGTTTTCATACATAGTTTCCTTTAGTATAGTTGTACATAACATACTGCAGTTTGAACCTTTTTTCAAAAGTTTTGTAAACAAAAATTTCCAGCTTTTGTAAACATGCTTAATTTTGGTCTAAAAAATAATATTTTAAGTTTTTAAATATTTTACATACTAAACTTGTTATATTTTGAACACAAACGTACAGGTTTTATGTGAAATTGCTGTAACTTATAGAAAATTAAAATTGTGGTTTGGTTGAGCGTTTTAGCAGAATGCATTACTGTGAATACAAAGAGACGAGTTGTTCCTTTTAATTCCGCTATATATTTTTAATATCTTGACAGATACGTATTTCGTCTACTACTTGCAGACTTCATCAGTGTTCTGTTCTCGACTGAAGGTACATCGCTGGTGTATCCATATTTGTAGTTACTGTAGGTACTACCTCCTCGTTCTTCTTTTGTGCCTGTATAGGTAACAGCTTAAACAGCCACGTCGAGCCGTTACCTGAATCCTTGTTGAGTAAACGTTTGTTGCCTGCCTTGAAGATTTCCAAACTTTCGGCAACAGCCAGCTTCGATGGGTTTGTGATGTGTCTTAAGATGACCGCGTCGCTAGTTGTGATGTTATGTTTTTCCTCGATGATGTGTTCGGTTACTGCTGACTTGAAATGGGGGACAAATCCTTTCCGTATTTCCTCCTTGGCAATTCTGACATATGTGTTTATATGCTCATCCAACCTGGTTTGCAGCAATCTTTTAGTTTGTCCAATGTAGCTCATATCACAGTGGCCGCAGGATACCTCGTAGATGCCGGGTTTGCCTAAAGTCGGTATGGGGTCTTTCGTTGAACCTAAGATGGATTCCAACTGGCTGTTTCTACTGCTGAACACTAAATCGATGCCAAATTTAGCCAGTTTTTGTCGTAATGGGCGTGTTATCCTGTAGTCGAATTCTACTGCTGCTCTTCGCAGTGGCTCTACTGATGGCGTAAGGGTTGTGAGTGAAGTTCTGTGCAGTTTTCTATCCTTCTTATCGATGATTGCTTGGATAGTTGTTCTGCTGTAACCGTTGATTTCCGCTGTTTCAAATATGTACTCCAATTCTTTCTGTTTTCCTGCTTCGCTGAGGGGTAAAGTTGTCATCCTATGTATGAAATAATGATATGCTGCCATCTTATGTTGGAATGAATGGTTTGACGTGGCTGGGATTGTTCTTCTGGTGTTTGTTGGCTTCCTGTAGATCTCGAAAGAAAACGAAGATGGGCAACCTGGTTCTCTTAGGATCAGGATGTCTAAGAAAGGTAACTTTCCTTCGACTTCCATTTCGTAAGTGAACTTGATGCTCCTGCGTGCACTGTTTATGGTGTCCAGTACCGTTGTTAGTGAATCCCTTTTGATGATACAGAAGACGTCATCTACGTATCTCCACCAACGTTCTGGTAGTAGGTTTTTGGTTTGTAGTTCGTGTTCCAAAGCTGCCATATAAACATCGCTCAGGAACGGTGACAGTGGGTTACCATCGATGCTCCCATCTTCTGTTGGTAGATGCAATCCCTGAACTGGAAGTAGCTCTGTTCCATGCATAATTTGACGAATGTTATATACTGGATCGTTTTTTGTCTCCATGGTTCTCCCTCGAATTGTGATTGCAGCCAATCCCGTAGAGTTCCTGATTGCTTGGATAGTTGTTCTGCTGTAACCGTTGATTTCCGCTGTTTCAAATATGTACTCCAATTCTTTCTGTTTTCCTGCTTCGCTGAGGGGTAAAGTTGTCATCCTATGTATGAAATAATGATATGCTGCCATCTTATGTTGGAATGAATGGTTTGACGTGGCTGGGATTGTTCTTCTGGTGTTTGTTGGCTTCCTGTAGATCTCGAAAGAAAACGAAGATGGGCAACCTGGTTCTCTTAGGATCAGGATGTCTAAGAAAGGTAACTTTCCTTCGACTTCCATTTCGTAAGTGAACTTGATGCTCCTGCGTGCACTGTTTATGGTGTCCAGTGCCGTTGTTAGTGAATCCCTTTTGATGATACAGAAGACGTCATCTACGTATCTCCACCAACGTTCTGGTAGTAGGTTTTTGGTTTGTAGTTCGTGTTCCAAAGCTGCCATATAAACATCGCTCAGGAACGGTGACAGTGGGTTACCCATCGATGCTCCCATCTTCTGTTGGTAGATGCAATCCCTGAACTGGAAGTAGCTCTGTTCCATGCATAATTTGACGAATGTTATATACTGGATCGTTTTTTGTCTCCATGGTTCTCCCTCGTATTGTGATTGCAGCCAATCCCGTAGAGTTCCTATTGCGTTTTTTACTGGTATGCTTGGGAACAGTGCTGTTACGTCGAAGGAAACCATTATTTCATCCTCAGCTATCGGTCCCGACTCTAAGAGCTCCTTTGTGAACACCTGCGAACTGATGATCGAACGGCTCGGGAAGGGTTTCGGCATACTCTTGAATTCCTCGACAAGCCACTTTGCGATCCGACTGGTTGGGGCATCCACTGCTGAAATGATTTCTCGCATCTCGTTGCCTGGTTTATGCACTTTAGGTAGTGCTTTAATTCTTGGTAGAGTTGGGTTCGGTACTCTCAACGATTTTGCAGTTTTCCCAACCGATTTCAAAAGGCCTGCACATTCTTTGAAGGTGTTCTCTACTTTTTTGACCATATCGATTAGCGTATATCCTCGTTGTAGTGAATATTTTTCCCTGTTTCCGAGTTTCTCAAGAAGTTCCTTGTCGTATTCGTCCCGATCCATGATTACTACCCGGTTTCCCTTATCCGCTTTTAGGTAGTACACGGGTTTCTCCTTGAGTTCCTTCGGGGTCGGGTCAATCGGCAGAAAACCGAACGGCAGAATGCCGAATGGCAGAATGCCTAATGGCAGAAATTTCAATCGGCAGAAAAATAAATGGCCGAATGTTAAATGGCAGAAAAGGTCAAATGGCAGAATATAATATGGCAGAAAAGGTCAATCGGCAGAAAGGGTCAATGAGCAGAAAATTAAAAAGCCGAAAAATCAAATGGCAGAAACATCAAAAGGCAGAAAAATTAAAAAGCAGAATAGTTAAATGGCAGAACGTTAATAAGCAGAAAAATTAATTGGCAGAAAATTAATTAGCAGAAAATTAAATGGCAGAAAATTGATCAGCAGAAAAAATAAATAGCAGAAAATTAAATGGCAGAAAATTAAACGGCAGAATAGTTAGTTGGCAGAATAGTTAAATGGCAGAATAGTCAAATGGCAGAACAGCCAAATGGCAGAATAATCAAATGGCGGAATAATTAATTAGCAGAAGAGTTGAATGGCAGAATAGTTAAATGGCAGAATGTCAAATGGCAGAATAAATAATTCACAGGAGAGTTGAATGGCAGAATAGTCAAACGGCAGAATAGTCCAATGGCAGAACAGTCAAATGGCAGAATAGTCAAACGGCAGAATAGTCCAATGGCAGAATAGTCAAACGGCAGAATAGTCAAATGGCAGAATTCACTTGATTTGATATTAATAGTACGTTCATTTGAAGTGCCGGTGTGGCACTGAGTGCCGCACTCGTCGGTGCCAGTTTTGATTCAATCGAACGTCATTTGTCAGTGTGCG
The DNA here is from genome assembly GCF_016801865.2 of Culex pipiens pallens. Classification (NCBI taxonomy): domain Eukaryota; kingdom Metazoa; phylum Arthropoda; class Insecta; order Diptera; family Culicidae; genus Culex; species Culex pipiens. The sequence goes on along the minus strand of NC_068938.1, from coordinate 144,564,191 downwards.
TGGAACTCGCATGAAACTGACAAAATATCGAGTGTGGCACTAGAGTTTCAGTTCCAAGATGGCAGCGAAACTCGTGCGGAACTAGCGCGAGTTTTTTCAAAAAAACACTTTGCTTATATTGTTACTTCAGTGTTTATTCAACATAAACAGTTTATCAATTTTATCAAACAGTTCATGGAATAAAAGTACTAATTTTTAATAAATTGTACTGTTTAACATTTAGAGTCTTTTTGAATAGGTCCTTTAAACATATGGAACACAATAGCTTAGAGGACCTTTTTTTTTAAAAAAAAGCTATGAACCGATGGAGGTTATGTTACACATGACCAGTCTGCCCAAGAACTATGCAAGAAGCATGTTGAAATGGTAGCAAATTTTCGATTCGGACAGTGCATGTATTTAAATGGGGAGAAAGACCGCAATGTAGTACCGTCACGAAATATTCTAGCAGAGCTGGTTCTGCTAAAACCCTGCTAGAACCGTGGAGCATTTCTGCTAGAATGCTGTAAGAATTTCCAGCTTTGTTAGAACTGTGCTAGATCGTCGTAACTGGGAGATTTCTACCACTTGAAGCAGTGTATGCACTTGGTAAGAAACCAGTCAAGGAAAATTTAAATTGGGCAACAACAGCAGCGAAAGCAAGCCAGAGATGGAGTAGAAAACCCCCCAAAAAATCGCTTTGTTGTTCTGCTGTTCGTAAAAATGTTTTTTGACTCCTTTCCTTTTCGAGCTGCGTACTGGCCCTGTGTCCTAAATAGTTCCTTAGTAACTTTTTAAAATGGCGTAACCATTAATGTAAACAAACAGTCCATCCCACTTGCTCTGGTGACAGTTATCGTTGTGTAAGAGTGAGATAGAGTTATCTACGTGCGCATGTATTGCGTGTTTGAACACGAAGAGTTTTTAGGTTAAAATTTGTACCCGCCAGCAAAAACAAAGTGTGCGTGAGATCGGGCTTAGATAGCTTAGATTTTGTTTATACTATTTTCGAGTAGATCAATCGCCTGTAAAAACCAGCTGTTTACCACGTGCACCACCACAGCTGATTTTGACAGACGAATCATTCTACTCGATTTGCCTAAGTATGCGTGTCAATTTTGTTACGAACTAACACACTCTCGCTCGTGGATATCTCTATCGAGCTGTAAAATCGCAACATGGAGTTAAACTTTCTGTGCAGTTGCTGTGAAGCTTACCAAGGCTTTTCAAAAAGTTTAACTCCATGTTGCACGCACACACTCTCAAAAAAGCAAAATGAAATGGTACCTTAATGTGCGAACGCGTAATACAGAGTTATCTACGTGCGCATGTATTGCGTGTACATACACGAAAAATTTTGTTGTACCAGCCAGCAAAACAAATGGTGCGCTAGTGTGTGTGAGATCGGGCTTAGAAAGCTCTATAGAACAACAACTACAACAAAATTTCTCGTGTACGTACACGCAATACATGCGCACGTAGATAACTCTGTATTACGCGTTCGCACATTAAGGTACCATTTCATTTTGCTTTTTTGAGAGTGTGTGCGTGCAATATGGAGTTAAACTTTTTGAAAAGCCTTGGTAAGCTTCACAGCAACTGCACAGAAAGTTTAACTCCATGTTGCGATTTTACAGCTCGATAGAGATATCCACGCGCGAGAGTGTGTTAGTTCGTAACAAAATTGACACGCATACTTAGGCAAATCGAGTAGAATGATTCGTCTGTCAAAATCAGCTGTGGTGGTGCACGTGGTAAACAGCTGGTTTTTACAGGCGATTGATCTACTCGAAAATAGTATATACAAAATCTAAGCTATCTAAGCCCGATCTCACGCACATCTTGTTTTTGCTGGCGGGTACAAATTTTAACCTAAAAACCCTTCGTGTTCAAACACGCAATACATGCGCACGTAGATAACTCTATCTCACTCTTACACAACGATAACTGTCACCAGAGCAAGTGGGATAGACTGTTTGTTTACATTAATGGTTACGCCATTTTAAAAAGTTACTAAGGAACTATTTAGGACACAGGGCCAGTACGCAGCTCGAAAAGGAAAGGAGTCAAAAAACATTTTTACGAACAGCAGAACAACAAAGCGATTTTTTGGGGGGTTTTCTACTCCATCTCTGGCTTGCTTTCGCTGCTGTTGTTGCCCAATTTAAATTTTCCTTGACTGGTTTCTTACCAAGTGCATACACTGCTTCAAGTGGTAGAAATCTCCCAGTTACGACGATCTAGCACAGTTCTAACAAAGCTGGAAATTCTTACAGCATTCTAGCAGAAATGCTCCACGGTTCTAGCAGGGTTTTAGCAGAACCAGCTCTGCTAGAATATTTCGTGACGGTACTACATTGCGGTCTTTCTCCCCATTTAAATACATGCACTGTCCGAATCGAAAATTTGCTACCATTTCAACATGCTTCTTGCATAGTCCTTGGGCAGACTGGTCATGTGTAACATAACCTCCATCGGTTCATAGTTTTTTTTTTTTTAAGGTCCTATAAGCTATTGTGTTTCATATGTTTAAAGGACCTATTCAAAAGACTCTAAATGTTAAACAGTACAATTTATTAAAAATTATTACTTTTATTGCATGAACTGTTTGATAAACTGTTTATGTTGAATAAACAACACTGAAGTTACAATATAAGCAAAGTGTTTCTTTGGAAAAACTCGCGCTAGTTCCGCACGAGTTTCGCTGCCATCTTGGAACTGAAACTCTAGTGCCGCACTCGATATTTTTTCAGTTTCATGCGAGTTTCACGCACACTGACAAATGACATTCGCTTGAATCAAAACTGGCACCGACGAGTGCGGCACCGGCACTTCAAATGAACGTACTATTAGCCTGTCCCATTTTGAGGTCATGTCGAGGAATTTCAGGTGCTCACTTCTTAAATGGTAGATTATGATGTTAGGAACAATGTTTTCTTAGACAAGAAAAAATAATAAAATACTTTCTCGCACCCCCTAGTCGATTTACTGAAAAAAGTCACTTTTTTGAACAAATTTTCTAAAATCGCTTGGAATCAATACAAAAACTGTTTCGATCAGGTGTGTATTATCTTCAAACGATAGGTTTTTGTCCATAGATTAAGATGCACTATCAATATTGGACCAAAATTTAAGTTTTTGGACTCTCCCAGGCGGATTTGTGTCGAAAAAATCGCATTTTTTCGAAACTTTTTTCAGAAATGTTCATTTAATTTAGGGTAGCCTATTTTTCCCAGTAAAACCAATACATGCAGCTTGTAGGAAATTTCATGGCAAACATTTTTCCCTCTGAGAAAATGCAATTTCGACACTCCAGAGCCGAGATATTTGAGTTTTAGTGAGGAAAAAAGTGCCAATTTTCAAAATTTCTCAGAATTCAGAAGCAAGGCCTACTAATTACACGATGTAGCAAGCATATGTCTCAAAGGTCAGGGTATGCTTTTTTATAGTAATTTTGGCCGCTGAATCCGAATCTGAAATCAAATTTCGTGTAAACAGTGATGTTTTGGAGCTACACCCTTTTGGAATGTTATTTGCGTGTTTAAGAGGCAGTTTTTGTAAATATTGATCGGTTTGTTTTAGAGGTCGTATCGAGGTGCTCCGATTTGGATGAAACTTTCAGCGTTTGTTTGTCTATACATGAGATGAACTCATGCCAAATATGAGCCCTCTATGACAAAGGGAAGTGGGGTAAAACGGGCATTGAAGTTTGAATTTTCCGAGGATTTCGAATATGACAAAAGTGAGACTAAAAAGAGCCGCTATGGATGCCTACAGGACAATTATAGAAAAATCGAAAAACTATGAGAAAAACTGCGATTGGCCAAAAAGTTATTACCGTAGGCTTATAGTCCATGAAATTCCCTAACTTTTGAATTAAAAGAGTATGGGTGTTGGAGGTTGCTGCAAAAAAAAAATTAACAGTAATTTGCAAAAGCTATGAGAAAAAGTTAAACCAATCCTGGATGTCTATGGCTCATTTTGAAGTGCTTCAAAAGACCTTTCGAATGCATCTAAGAGAGTGGGAATTGATGAAGTTTTACTTAAATGCGAGCAGTTTAATTTTAAGATTTTTTATGTTTTTTACCCCACTTCCCTTTGTCATAGAGGGCTCATATTTGGCATGAGTTCATCTCATGTATAGACAAACAAACGCTGAACGTTTCATCCAAATCGGAGCACCTCGATACGACCTCTAAAACAAACCGATCAATATTTACAAAAACTGCCTCTTAAACACGCAAATAACATTCCAAAAGGGTGTAGCTCCAAAACATCACTGTTTACACGAAATTTGATTTCAGATTCGGATTCAGCGGCCAAAATTACTATAAAAAAGCATACCCTGACCTTTGAGACATATGCTTGCTACATCGTGTAATTAGTAGGCCTTGCTTCTGAATTCTGAGAAATTTTGAAAATTGGCACTTTTTTCCTCACTAAAACTCAAATATCTCGGCTCTGGAGTGTCGAAATTGCATTTTCTCAGAGGGAAAAATGTTTGCCATGAAATTTCCTACAAGCTGCATGTATTGGTTTTACTGGGAAAAATAGGCTACCCTAAATTAAATGAACATTTCTGAAAAAAGTTTCGAAAAAATGCGATTTTTTCGACACAAATCCGCCTGGGAGAGTCCAAAAACTTAAATTTTGGTCCAATATTGATAGTGCATCTTAATCTATGGACAAAAACCTATCGTTTGAAGATAATACACACCTGATCGAAACAGTTTTTGTATTGATTCCAAGCGATTTTAGAAAATTTGTTCAAAAAAGTGACTTTTTTCAGTAAATCGACTAGGGGGTGCGAGAAAGTATTTTATTATTTTTTCTTGTCTAAGAAAACATTGTTCCTAACATCATAATCTACCATTTTAGAAGTGAGCACCTGAAATTCCTCGACATGACCTCAAAATGGGACAGGCTAACGTACTATTAATATTAAATCAAGTGAATTCTGCCATTTGACTATTCTGCCGTTTGACTATTCTGCCATTGGACCATTCTGCCGTTTGACTATTCTGCCATTTGACTGTTCTGCCATTGGACTATTCTGCCATTCAACTCTCCTGTGAATTATTTATTCTGCCATTTGACATTCTGCCATTTAACTATTCTGCCATTCAACTCTTCTGCTAATTAATTATTCCGCCATTTGATTATTCTGCCATTTGGCTGTTCTGCCATTTGACTATTCTGCCATTTAACTATTCTGCCAACTAACTATTCTGCCGTTTAATTTTCTGCCATTTAATTTTCTGCTATTAATATTTTCTGCTGATCAACTTTCTGCCATTTAATTTTCTGCTAATTAATTTTCTGCCAATTAATTTTTCTGCTTATTAACGTTCTGCCATTTAACTTTTCTGCTTTTTAATTTTTTTGCCTTTTGATTTTTCTGCCTTTTGATTTTTCGGCTCTTTGACTTATTCTGCCAATTAATTTTCTGCCTTTTAATTTTCTGCTGATTGACCTTTTCCGCCATTTAATATTCTGCCATTTGACCTATTCTGCTATTTGTCCTTTCTGCCATGTGATTTTCTGCCATTTGGCATTCTGCCATTCGGCATTCTGCCATTCGGCATTCTGCCGATCGGTTTTCTGCCGATTGACCCGACCCCAGTTCCTTCACTACTCGTACTTCGGCGTTGTCCTGGTGTTTTGTTGTTGCTTCTCGTATTAATTTGGATACCGTCATCCTGACGCTGTTGATTTGTGCTGGAAGGAGCGGGGGAGGTTTTGTCTGTTTTTCATCGATGCTGTTAGCATTGATAACAGTTTCGATGTCAATAACAATGTTTTCCAGGTTTGGTTTTGATGATACCGCGTACTTAAGACCTTTGTTGAGTAAAGTTAACTGTTCTTCTGAAAAAGTTTCAGAAGAACGATTAACAACGAACTCTTCTAAGGGTTTAACTACTGGTTTCATTGTAGGGGCAATGTGGGAAATCAGTTGTCGGAATTTGTTGTCCAGTATCTTGCGTTTCCTTTCCGATTCGCACTTCTCGGCTACCTTCACCTTCGTCAAAAAGGCTTCGAATTCGATGGGGAATTCTTTGGCTAGTTTCAGATGGAGTGAATAGCATTCGAGAGTTTTGATACTCAGTCTACCGTAGAGTTTTTTGATGCTCTCTTTGACAAGCTCTAACTCCACCCTCCGGATGATCTTGCTGTCCGTATGACCCTTCGTCCTAATCTTGTGGCTAGTTGGTGTAACTCGGTGTTCGACGCATTTTTTCAAAAAGGCGATGTCTTTGTGGATACCTGCGATGATTTTCTTCAGTCCGATGAACTTGTTGTGCTCCGAAGGCTTGGTTGCCATGGTAATTGTGGTTTGGTTGAGCGTTTTAGCAGAATGCATTACTGTGAATACAAAGAGACGAGTTGTTCCTTTTAATTCCGCTATATATTTTTAATATCTTGACAGATACGTATTTCGTCTACTACTTGCAGACTTCATCAGTGTTCTGTTCTCGACTGAAGGTTCATCGCTGGTGTATCCATATTTGTAGTTACTGTAGGTACTACCAAAAACCTACTACCAGAACGTTGGTGGAGATACGTAGATGACGTCTTCTGTATCATCAAAAGGGATTCACTAACAACGGTACTGGACACCATAAACAGTGCACGCAGGAGCATCAAGTTCACTTACGAAATGGAAGTCGAAGGAAAGTTACCTTTCTTAGACATCCTGATCCTAAGAGAACCAGGTTGCCCATCTTCGTTTTCTTTCGAGATCTACAGGAAGCCAACAAACACCAGAAGAACAATCCCAGCCACGTCAAACCATTCATTCCAACATAAGATGGCAGCATATCATTATTTCATACATAGGATGACAACTTTACCCCTCAGCGAAGCAGGAAAACAGAAAGAATTGGAGTACATATTTGAAACAGCGGAAATCAACGGTTACAGCAGAACAACTATCCAAGCAATCATCGATAAGAAGGATAGAAAACTGCACAGAACTTCACTCACAACCCTTACGCCATCAGTAGAGCCACTGCGAAGAGCAGCAGTAGAATTCGACTACAGGATAACACGCCCATTACGACAAAAACTGGCTAAATTTGGCATCGATTTAGTGTTCAGCAGTAGAAACAGCCAGTTGGAATCCATCTTAGGTTCAACGAAAGACCCCATACCGACTTTAGGCAAACCCGGCATCTACGAGGTATCCTGCGGCCACTGTGATATGAGCTACATTGGACAAACTAAAAGATTGCTGCAAACCAGGTTGGATGAGCATATAAACACATATGTCAGAATTGCCAAGGAGGAAATACGGAAAGGATTTGTCCCCCATTTCAAGTCAGCAGTAACCGAACACATCATCGAGGAAAAACATAACATCACAACTAGCGACGCGGTCATCTTAAGACACATCACAAACCCATCGAAGCTGGCTGTTGCCGAAAGTTTGGAAATCTTCAAGGCAGGCAACAAACGTTTACTCAACAAGGATTCAGGTAACGGCTCGACGTGGCTGTTTAAGCTGTTACCTATACAGGCACAAAAGAAGAACGAGGAGGTAGTACCTACAGTAACTACAAATATGGATACACCAGCGATGTACCTTCAGTCGAGAACAGAACACTGATGAAGTCTGCAAGTAGTAGACGAAATACGTATCTGTCAAGATATTAAAAATATATAGCGGAATTAAAAGGAACAACTCGTCTCTTTGTATTCACAGAAAATTAAAAGTTTGGATGAATAAGAAACATTTTGCTAAAGATTTCTTCAAAATGTTGAAAGGGGGATCAAGTTACCCCTAACATTTTTAAAATTCCGGTTTAAAATATTTTTTTAAAGCGCTTGGCATGATTCGAAGAGTTTATCTGATGAAATACCCTTATTAGCCAAACATAGATGAATGTTTAAGTTTTCAATTCATGCAAAAAGTTTATAGTTTTGTGAGAAATTGACAGAGTTATGTGCGATACAAAAAAAGGGGATCAAATCTCTCCACTCTCCCCTACTAGTAGTGGCCTAGGAGTATGGAAAACTCAAAAAGTTGGAATAGGTCAAGTGGTTTTGGTACAATCTGTAAGTGTAAAAGTGTGAATATTCAAAAATCTTTATCTCGAGAAAGAATTTTCTGACCGATTTACTGTCTTTGGCAAAGTTGAAGGTTTTGATTGTGACTTTTCAGAACAAATGGTCACACGGAAATTATTTTTATTTATTTTAACCCTCTACAACTCAACCCCGCCTTTAGACGGGCTTCGATTTAAGAAGAAATCGCCAAAAATCCATTTTTCAATAAATTTTTGATATTTAAAAAGCATTGGAAAGAAGAACTCTTCAAATTTTGGAAAATTTATGGGTTGGAAGTTTTACTTGTTTTATGTGACATTGCCAATGACGGTTTCCACGCGAAATCGACCACTCAAAATCCGGACCATCTCCGATCTTAATAAAACTTGCTGGATCGTTTGTCTTACTCAAATCAACAACTCCTGGGCACTCAGTTTAGTAATTCACAATGGCATTTGAATTTTAGGAATTCTTTAATTTTTAAATTATTGGTAATTACGTTTAAATTGAAAAAATCATATTTTTTGAAGCAGATGTTCAAAAAATCGATCGAAAGTGTGTTTTAACGAAAATCGTGCGCTCTTTTCAATAAAAATATTTCCAAAAACCGAAACCTTCATTTTCGATCAAAAAACAGCCAAAAAATAAATTTTCTTCGAAAATCAGGCTGAATACACCCTTTGATTCAAATTTTGCCATTACCATTCGAAAGACAATTTCCCACTTTTCTTCCATAGACACCAAGTTGGAGCGAAAGCGTTTTCGAGTGGTTTGTAAATGAAAACCTTTTTTCGTTTTTTTTTAAATTCCAAAAAACTAAATTACATGTTCTATGGCAAATTTTGTAACAGATCCCATTTTTAAACAAAAAATAAAGTTCTGCTTCCGTGTTTTTGAGTTTTTCCTTGACGTACCAGTTTCAAATACGTATAAAAGAAACGAAATAATTACTAAAGATACCCAAAAAAGGTGCATTTAAAGTAACATTGAACCACTTTTATTATGGAAAAATGTTTATCTCACTCGTCAGTGTTGTTAATACCTGCAAAATAGTTTGTTTTCCTATTTTTTTTCCAAATTCATCTGGAAACATCAATTTGTTTATCAAAACTGTTTGCGTAGATTTGTAGCTAATTATATACAGAATAAATTTGCAGAATAAACATGCTATTTCTTCAAATCTCTGAAAAGTTATTACCAACAATTTTTGTATAGAAAAGCTGCAAATTGTAAAATTCTGTGATATTTATTCCCTTTTCGTCTTACTATTACTTTAATTACTTTAGGATGACAAATCAAAAATCCTGTGTTGGATTTTAATTTTATTTTAATTGCAGAAAAAAAAACGTTGACAAATTATTGAACATCTTACAAAATTCTGCTAAGCGACTAAGTTGTATTGTTGAATAAAAATTTTGTATTTACGGTGTTCCAATACAACAATTTTCCTGGCAAACGGCATGGCCAAACTCTAAGGTGATCGGGTCGGCTTCAAATCTTCGGGATTCTCTACCCAAAATAGTTTTATACATAATTTTTGTTAGGTCATTAGAGTGGTTCCTGGCACGTCAGTGTGTGCTTTAAAATGGTAATTATGGCGATTTTGAAAAAAAGAATATTTCCAAAACCATTACTTGACATTGTTTCAACCAACTTTAGTTATCCGGTTTGTACAAGAAAAGTGACTAATTTGGCTTTCAAGGAAAAATACGCTTGAGTTCAGTTTAAACGGCGTTTGACAATGATTATTAGAAAAATACTCAAAATTGTCATCTTTGAACCGCCCTGACGCGACAGGAATCACCCTAAAACCCAAAAAAATAGTAAAATAAACTATTTTGCAGGTATTAACAACACTGACGAGTGAGATAAACATTTTTCCATAATAAAAGTGGTTCAGGAAATGTTACTTTAAATGCACCTTTTTTGGTTATCTTTAGTAATTATTTCGTTTCTTTTATACGTATTTGAAACTGGTACGTTAAGGAAAAACTCAAAAACACGGAAGCAGAACTTTATTTTATGTTTAAAAATGGGATCTATTACAAAATTTGCCATAGAACATGTAATTTAGTTTTTTGGAAAATTTAAAAAAAAGAAAAAAGGTTTTCATTTACAAACCACTCGAAAACGCTTTCGCTCCAACTTGGTGTCTATGGAAGAAAAGTGGGAAATTGTCTTTCGAATGGTAATGGCAAAATTTGAATCAAAGGGTGTATTCAGCCTGATTTTCGAAGAAAATTTAATTTTTGGCTGTTTTTTGATCAAAAATGAAGGTTTCGGCTTTTGGAAATATTTTTATTGAAAAGAGCGCACGATTTTCGTTAAAACACACTTTCGATCGATTTTTTGAACATCTGCTTCAAAAGATATGATTTTTTCAATTTAAACGTAATTACCAATAATTTAAAAATTAAAGAATTCCTAAAATTCAAATGCCATTGTGAATTACTAAACTGAGTGCACAGGAGTTGTTGATTTGAGTAGGACAAACGATCCAGCAAGTTTTATTAAGATCGGAAATGGTCCGGTTCAAAATCGTATTTTTATGGTCGATTTCGCGTGGAAACCGTCCAATGTCAATTTGTAAAATGTAATTTTTAAAGGGGTCAACTTTGGCGGTGTTTTTCACTAACATTTCCTATATTTTAAGTAAAAAGAAGTATGCAGTAATTTTTGTAGTGTCCCAGACTATGCCTCTACGCATTTTTTTACAATTTAAATGATAATGGTGCCATTTTATAGCAGAAAATGTGAAAAACAAGCAAAAAATTGAAAAAGTGACTGTAAAAACATGAAAAAAAATAGATAGGCAAAATGTAATGATAGAAGGTGGTAGAATATGCCAAATACTACCAAAAATAAACATAAACTAAACAAGATAAATACAAATTGAAAAAACTAAAAATGAATCAAGAACAACATAAAACAAGAGGAGTAAAGTTTTTCGTAGAATAAAAGTTGCTCTAAATGACTTCCTGAACACGGGAAAAATAAAAAAATCAAAAAAAAAATTGCGCAGTAGAGGTTGGTGCAAAATCTTTGGTCCTACAAAATGTTTTGAAGTTGTATTTTTATACTATGTTGATAATAATGCTGAAAAGTTGAACTTTTAAGTACTTGTGTCGAAAAGTAATATTTTTCAACATTTTTTTTTTATTTCAGCAATTAATTTACAAAATACATGAAAATTTGACTTTTGATTCCACTCAAAGGATGTTTCACGGAATTGCAAAAATGTTGCATGGAAATCGTTGCAAAACTTGATTTCTTCAGCACTCGTCGTATTTATCCAACTCTGTGAACCTCGTTGTATAAATGTACGACTCGTTCTGAAAAAAATGAAGTTTTGCAACTTTTACCATTATCTACTATTTTGGGAATTATTCTTGAAGTGAAAAAAGAAAATTATAAAATAAAAGAAGGCTAGAACAAAGATGCATAAACAAGGTTGCATTAACTTTTTGCGAATACGTGGAGCATTACATTGAAATTTTGAATATGTTTAAGCTGATAAAAATGTCATTCTGCTTAAACAGAATTCAAAGTATCATTAAATAGCATACAATTTTCCTTACAGTTCAAAAAACGTCGACGTTTGGTCCATTTTGTTGAAGACTCCAAACGATACAAGATACAGAACATTGTAATAGAATGCAAAAGACATCTTCCCAAAACCTCATGGAGAAAAATCACAACGTAATTTATATTCGAACAAAAACTATTTTAGATAGAATTGCTCTATCTTATAGAAAAGCCCAAATTTTCAAATTGAACATACTGCAATTTTAAAGTCAACTCTGCTGCACTGACGAAAGCATTAAAACAAAGTTGCACACTGTCGGTACATCGAAAGTGCATTTCACTGTAAAGCTTCGGGTTTTTTGCGCATAAACCGGCAGGTCTCAGATTGCAGCTGAACCGTTTCGACTCGGCTGTGATGTATTGTGTTGCTGCTATTGCATGCTCTGAGACTGTGTTCCTGCTAATGGTGGTCGAGAGTGCCAAACTGCTGACTACGTTAAGGGTGGCCCTATCGGAATTGTTCCAGAATTGTGATGTTCTTTTTTAAAAGAGAGTTTTTGTCAAATCTACCTAGAAAATAATTTTGAACGCAAGGTTGAAACGAACTAAGCCAAATATGCCCGTTCTAAACTTGCGAGTGCAGTGAAAATTGTATTTTCCAAATGTTTTAGTATGATTGCATTCTCCGTTAGCGAAACTAACACAAGGATAGCAATTGGTGCAACCAAAATCTAAAGAAACAAAAAAAAAACTCAAATCGAAATAAAAGCTCTTCCCCAAAAAAAAAGAAGGTCTAATCTAGCCTCTTTGCAAACTGTTCCAAAACGAGGAGAAGAGCTTTGTAGGCCAAGTGACACTTTGCGTAAAATGCTTCTGCAGCTTCTGCAGCTGTTGCAAAACTTCAACCTGGTCCTCCAGGTTGGTTCGGAAAGTTCGCCATCTGATGCAGGGCATTTACGCGGGTGCACAATCAAAGTTGTTCAGGACCTCGACCTGGCCGGGGCCGCTCGTTAGAAGTCACGGAATGTAAAGTTTTAACGCGGGGTGCCCAGACTTTGCGCAGCAGCAGAAAAACAGTGAAAAGCGTGGGGTGGCCACCATGCTGTTATTTTAACGACTTTTGGATAGAAGTTTTAGCTGGGGTGGGTGTTGGTTCTGATGATTTTTTCGAGGGTTGTGGGTTTTTTTTTGCAAAAAAAAACAAGGGCAACGTCTGATGCAGAGGGAGGTTTAAAATTTCAAACATAAACTAGAACTTTTATGAGCGAGAGGGCCGAACAACTATATCGCTCATGTCGAAAAGTTGTTTCTGAAACTTTTGTAATCAACACGTTGAGAGGGATGTGAGCAAAAGTTAAAGGATTGATTTTTTTTAAATAATACTTAACTTCATGAACACTAAAATTCTATGATTATGCAAATAAGTAAAAAGATATAAGATTTTAAGCACTCAATATTTTTCCAGACGCACTTTTTGTCTATTTAACTTAGTATCTTCGTGTACTATTACAAGAAATTTTTATATTTTTTTCTCTTTGAATTCAATATTTAGTAAGAGTGATGCAAGCTTCTTTGAAAAATTGCAAACAATTGAAGAATGATTTGTGAGCAATTTCAGTCCAAAAAAGGAATTTTTCAGGTTCTTTTTTACTCGACCCTCTCCAATTTCAATAAAACTTTGTAGACATGCTATCCCAGGTCCCGTCTGAAGCTCGGTGATTATTTTGCTTCATTTGGATACCAATAGTCATCGTTTGTTCCGAAACTTGTCCTTAAATTTTGTAGAAATGTTATACTAGGCTGATTTGTTTTTGTGAATATGGAACCACTTGCACTCACATCAGGGATACCACATGGTTTTTAAAAATTTCTGTAAAAATGTCTGTGTACGTACTTGTCTAAAATTCTAATATAGCAATTACAGATTTGGAAATCCCTCAGTAATTGCGTTTTTAAGCATTTCAAGACTAACAAAATAAGTTTTGATTGATAATTTTACAAAATATTCATTATTGAAGTTTTTTAAAAGTCTGTGTACCTCCAAAACTGTCTGGCACAAGCTCAGATGTCTGTGAAATACAGACAAATCTGTGCATCTTGATGCACATATTTTTATATTTCATGGTTTTCCGAGCAGGTGGAAATAACTCGAAAAGTTTAAGTGCTTTTATTGTCAGGAGGTCAGAACATGTTATTAAAACACCCAGATTAGCTGTTATAAAAACACAAAATAATAACAGAGGAGGAAATGTTTCTGAAAACTCAATTTGGTATTGGTGAGATATGTTTTTTGCACAGGTAAATTATTGATTTTGATATAGATTTCTTATTATTAGCTTATTATAAATTTTTTATATTATTGTTTGGTTCTAATTGAATATTACATATTTTCAAATGCTGAAAAATCAATAACATGGTTGACAACATAAAAATTTTGTTCAACATTTGATTTTGATAACAAAATAAGATATTTTAACAGGACTTGTTGTTGAAATGACCTCCGTTTTGTTATTCCCACCTGCCCGGGTTAAATATTGCTATATATTAAAACCGTTGCATAGTAACACAAAGTGGATAAAGAGAAACTTGTTGGAAACTTTCTAGAAAAAAAATAACTTAATCCACCTATGTGGTTGGAGCCTTCCTCACTCATTACCAACAATGGCTGATATGATGGGGTTGTATACAAATTTCATCTATTTTTTAGATCCGGAATGAAGGGTGTACAGTAACGAAGGAAGTTGTTGTCTTCTTATTCCAAAATTGTCAAACGTACGGACCCAATCCTGCAACAACGGGATTGTAAAATTAGTCAAACTTTGTTGTAAATTCGGACATAGTTTACATGCATTTGAGTGAGATCCGGCTTCCAAAAAGTACATCAATATCACTTAAGTGGCCATATCTTGAGACAGGGTTGCCAGATCTTCAATGTTTTGGACTCGTTGGAAAGGTCTTTTGATAATCTAACCAACGACGGGTCGGATGGTGGATCCGGACATAGTTTACATACATTTGAGTGAGATCCGGCTTCCAAAAAGTACATCAATATCACTTAAGTGGCCATATCTCGATACAGGGTTGCCAGATCTTCAATGTTTTGGACTCGTTGGAAAGGTCTTTTGATAACCTAACCAACGATGGGTCGGATGGTGGATCCGGACATAGTTTACATGCATTTGAGTGAGATCCGGCTTCCAAAAAGTACATCAATATCACTTAAGTGGCCATATCTCGATACAGGGTTGCCAGATCTTCAATGTTTTGGACTCGTTGGAAAGGTCTTTTGATAACCTAACCAACGATGGGTCGGATGGTGGATCCGGACATAGTTTACATGCATTTGAGTGAGATCCGGCTTCCAAAAAGTACATCAATATCACTTAAGTGGCCATATCTCGATACAGGGTTGCCAGATCTTCAATGTTTTGGACTCGTTGGAAAGGTCTTTTGATAACCTAACCAACGATGGGTCGGATGGTGGATCCGGACATAGTTTACATACATTTGAGTAAGATCCGGCTTCCAAAAAGTACATCAATATCACTCAAGTGGCCATATCTCGAGACAGGGTTGCCAGATCTTCAATGTTTTGGACTCGTTGGAAAGGTCTTTTGATAACCTAACCAACGACGGGTCGGATGGTGGATCCGGACATAGTTTAAATACATTTGAGTGAGATCCGGCTTCCAAAAAGTAAATCAATATCACTTAAGTGGCCATATCTCGATACAGGGTTGCCAGATCTTCAATGTTTTGGACTCGTTGGAAAGGTCTTTTGATGATCTAACCAACGACGGGTCGGATGGTGGATCCGGACATAGTTTACATACATTTGAGTGAGATCCGGCTTCCAAAAAGTACATCAATATCACTTAAGTGGCCATATCTCGAGACAGGGTTGCCAGATCTTCAATGTTTTGGACTCGTTGGAAAAGTCTTTTGATAACCTAACCAACGATGGGTCGGATGGTGGATCCGGACATAGTTTACATACATTTAAGTGAGATCCGGCTTCCAAAAAGTACATCAATATCACTTAAGTGGCCATATCTCGAGACAGGGTTGCCAGATCTTCAATGTTTTGGACTCATTGGAAAGGTCTTTTGATAACCTAACCAACGATGGGTCGGATGGTGGATCCGGACATAGTTTACATACATTTGAGTGAGATCCGGCTTCCAAAAAGTACATCAATATCACTTAAGCGGCCATATCTCGAGACAGGGTTGCCAGATCTTCAATGTTTTGGACTCGTTGGAAAGGTCTTTTGATAACCTAACCAACGATGGGTCGGATGGTGGATCCGGACATAGTTTACATACATTTAAGTGAGATCCGGATATATGTGAAAACACATTTTTATACATAACTTTTGAACTACTTATCGAAACTTCAATCTGTATAAAACTCGATCTATGGGACCCTAAACCAAGTCGAATGCAACAGGTTCGGGTCAAATCGGTTCAGCCAGTGCCGAGAAACATGAGCTAGTTTGTTGGTCACATACATACATACATACACACACACATACACATAGACATTTGTTTAGTTTTCGATTCTGAGTCGATATGTATACATAAAGGTGGGTCTACGACGTATTTATACAAAGTTCATTTTTAGAGCAGGATTATAGCCTTACCTCACTGAGGAAGGCAAAACACACTCACAAAAAATACACACCTTTTCTATGACATCTTTTGATTTAAGTTTAAAATACTTCATCATCCCGGTACGAGAATCGAACTCACGACTTCTGGATTGGGAATCAAGCACACCGCTAGTTGAAATCCATCCTCTACCGGTCAAAAAAACAAAAAACATTCATTCCAATGACTTATTTTTTTGCTCATCTTATGTGTGGAAATAGCCTAAGATGTGGCAGAAAACTTTACAAAAAATGCAGGATAGTATGTCTTTTCTAAAAAAAAAAAAAAAAAACAAAAAAAAACAATATTTTGCAAAAGTGATCAAAACGTCAACATTTTCAAAAACCTATCGCGGGAATCGATTTCAAAGACAATTTCAAATAAAAGTCTCCATATTGATCATTGTCCTAATTCCAATACCGATGGGATTCGAACCCACCACTCTCAGAGACCGATGAAAAGTGGAATGGATAACTGTTGGTGGTGGGTTGCAATCCCGAAGATTGCAACTTTTTTTGTGTGTGTAGAGAAACAGTACATGCAGTGCGTTATATTAAGTATTTTTTCTCACTAAGGTGATAAGCATGCTTTTGCATGCGATTTTACCATCGGATTTTTTGCTGTGTTAAAATGGATGTAACTTTTGACCCCTGAAGCCCAAATTCACTTAAAAAACTAAAAGTTTTGTTTTTTATTGCTCATAACTGGCATTAAAACTAATTTTTGATGTTTTGCTTGAATGCACATACCACACCATCCTGCATTTTTCGTGAGGCTTTTTCCAATATCTTAGGCTTTTTCCACAAAACAGCAAGCAAATTGTAAGGAGCAAGAAAAACCTTTCTATCTCCTTACAATTTGACTATTAAATTCAAATTTAAAAAATCTTATGAGAATAGCTTGATTTTTTTTATTTTAGTGTATTTCTTCAGAAAGCTAGTCTAAGATTCATGTTTCATGTTCATGTTACTGAAACGGAATTCAATTTTATCTTCAATTTGATGGGCATTTTCAGTAGAAAAAGTTCCTAAGTGAATATGAAATATATTTTGGGGGCCAAAAACTTTAAGCAAGGGGTTTCCAGCATCGTGTCAGACTGGTCACTAATCCGGAATTACTTGGAATTTGAGCAAGTAATTCTGTAATTCCGGATTTACTGAGTAATTCCAGAGTAATCCTGGTAATTCCTAATAATCCCAGTAATCCTGGTAATTCCATGATTCTTGTTTGTGAAAACATACTTCAGAAAATAAAAAAATAATAAAAAATAACTGTTAAAAAAAGATAATTTCGATAAACCTTTTATGATTCTCTTTATTGCCTATTAATTTTCATGTATGAAACCAAAGTTACAGCTAGTACGGGATAATTCGGATTTTGAGTAAGTAATTCTGTAATTCCAGAATCACTCTGCAATTCTGCAGTAATTCCTGTAATTCTGTAATTACCTAGTAATTCCGTAGTAATTCGAGTAATTCCATAGTTACTCAGTAATTCGTGTATTTCCCATTAATTCAAGTAACTACTAGTAATTCTTTAAAGGTAAATCGGCAGAATGCATTTTGCTTTTCCTTGATGCTTTTTATGGTTGTAAGAAGTACAGAGCGGATTCGAAATGTCCGCCAATTTGGATGCTCTCTAATTCAAATGTATTCGGATGAAAAACACTCAAACGTCAAAATCAGTTGTCAAACTGACGTTGATGTTTACCACATTATTCGATGATTTCCAAGTAGGGCGTCCAATTTTCCCGGGTTTTGAGTTCACCGGAAAACGGAAAAAATATATTTTTATCCCGGGAAATTTTTTGAAAACGTCATAAAATCTATGTTTTCTTTATATTCGTTATGTATTTAAAATCAAACTTTTTGCTCAATACTAATCAATCTAAACAGGGATAGCATTTTTAGTTAGTTATGAAGATTTTTTTTGATCTTTGTTGTGCTTTGAATTTTAAATGCACTCAAACGCCAAAATCAGTTTTCAAAATGATGTTGATATTTACCCAATTGTTGCAGGACGTCTAATTTTCCCAGGTTTTGAGTTTCCCGGAAAACGGGAAAAATATTTATTTATTCCCGGGAAGTTTTTAGTTTTTGAAAAAGTCATAAAATCTATGTTTTCTTTATATTTGTTATGTTTTTCAAGCTTTAAATTTATTGAATTAGCTCAATACTATTAATATCAATCTAAATAGCAGTTTTTAGATAGCTTAACATTCCAACGCCCAAGGCTCCAAAAAAGTTGGAACGGTAACTTCAACTCGCTGGTTCTCAGGCTTAACTCAACCAATCTAGATGATTCTTCTTTCCAGTGATTTGTTAAATGTCTAGATGATTATAGAACTTTGCAGAACTTAATTCGATCAAATCTGTAACTTTTGCGATCAAAAACATCGTTCCAACTTTTTTTTTTCGCGTGTAAAAAAGAAATCGCCAAAAATTCCGCGGCGGCAGTCGTTTAAAAAAAGGTGGAACGATGTTTTTGATCGCAAAAATTACAGATTTGATCAAATTAAGTTCTGCACAATTTAAGGATCATCTAGACATTCTTACAAATCACTGGAAACAAGAATCGTCCCGATTGGTTGAGTAATGCCCGATAACCAGTGAGTTGAAGTTACTGTTCCTCCTTTTTTGGGAGGCTTGGGCGTCTGTGTAAGTTGGACATGCGTTGGGCGTTCCAGTGTTAAACAAATTTTTGCTGTTCTCTGTTGTGCTTTGAATTTTATGTGCACCACATTGCTAATTCAAATTTAATAAGTATCTTATAAATATTTATTTTTTATTTATTTCTATATGACATGAATAAAACAGCTTAAAAATTGGTTTATGATGTCTAAAAACAAAAATGACAACAAAGAAAATGGTACCAATTTATGTAAAATTTTAGAAAAGCTTAAACTTATTAATTCAAATACTAATGTAATTTCCAGGCCAAATTATGATTTTTGTTTAATTCCGGAAATTCCCCGTACAACATATAAAAATCCCTGGAATTTTATGCCGGGAATTCCGGGATGGACGTACTATTGCCAAGCACGTGGTTTTGTGCATTTGACAGCTGTCATTCGATCCAATTCTCAATATGCTGGAAGCTAGGCAGTAATTCCAAGTTATTTTTATAAATTTGAGCAATTCTGCGTGGTTTCTGGAAATCCCAAGTAATTCTGGGAAATCAAAGTAATTCATGACATATTGCCAGTAATCCTGGTAATTCCATTTAGACTGGTCAGTAATCCTTGATGCTGGAAACCCCTTGACTTTAAGTATAATTTGTGTTGCCTTAGTTGAAAATGAAAAAAAAACAACTGTCACTATTTTAGAAATGGCATTACCTAGTAAACTATTTGTGACCATTTTACCCATGTGATGTATGTAATATATTACATTTAATTTCATAAAACAATTCAAAATCAATTTTACATGCATTTCCTCAATGTTTTCATAATATTTCCTGTTTATACTTCCTTCGCAGCTCCAACACCCAGTGGTCTCAATAAAATCTCATACAATGCAGCACTCCCTGTCGAGCTCGACAAATCTGATGTTTATCATGCCTTCCGAGGACAGCGAAGTCGAGTGCAACGAAGAAAACATCGTCGTAAGTAAATCATCCTGTTAACTATCTGTGACTAGGGTGGGGGCTTTTAGTTACTATTTTTCTGCCATTTTCTTTCTAAACTTAATCAGTCTAACAAAATGAGCAGAGTAGAGTGCACTGCACATTGAATTCAATAAGAGTTGCTCAAATTCAAAACAGGTCCCAAAACAAGTCTTATTCTTATCATTGCCAAAAACGAACAATCAACCTCTCCCAAAAGAAAACCACACAAATTCCGGTTGTCAAACACAAATTAAAAACTTGTGCCGACTATACATGACAGGTTCGGAGCACGAAATTGAAAACCAAACACTTTTCCCAAGTTTGTTCAGGCACCGGCGACAACCTGAAACTTCCTGTATCTTCTTGGGTGATACACACACAAGTCTCTCTTCCGAATAAATCATATTCTCGGAAGAATGATGCAAATCTACTGCATGTTTCTGAAGTAGATACGGGCGGTGCAACTCCACAGAGTCCAATCTGAGCACGGGGTGACATTGCCCTCCCATCGATCGTCTTGTGGACACTCAACTCCGGGGGTTCCGGCGATGACGGCGGAGAAAACCAATGCGCCGGGCCAAAAGTTTAAGTCTTTGTGCACCACCACCACCACCACTATACAGCAGTTAGTAGTACTTTTGCGAAGAACCTGGAAATTTAAATATAAATTGATTTTGTCACTCAACTTGCTCGAAGCTGGGAACAACTTGCTGCTGTTCAAATAAAAGTTTCACCTTTCGGGGAGCTCTCTTTCTTTGCCCTGTCAGCAAATTAAGCTGCCCAAAGTTTGGGACTGGGATTTGGGATTTGGAACAGCTTATCGGAGCGGGCATGCAAGAAGAGAGAGAGCTATAGTGCAGAGTTGGGCCAAGAAGTTTGTTGTCCCGATATCAGTTGGAGCAACCCAGCTTGCACATGGACGTCATCATTCGTTTTTAGAGGAGCAGGATTTGGTGTTCGAGGAGAAGTTGACATGAATCAATTGTTATTTTGGGGAAGAATAATAAATGTTTCTCATCAAATCATTGAGATGACACAAACTCCTTAGTATTTTATATATTGCTTTTGCAGGGTTATGATATTTTCCTTTTCTTATGCAATTTGAGTTATTTGAAAAGCTTTGAGTATTTTTTAAATCATGATGAAAATGAAACATTTTGAGTTGAAACTATTTTAGTTATTACTTCAAGAAAAATATATGGAGAGAACAACAAAATCTTGCAAGAAAAATGTAAGAATCACTTTAAAATATATCTGAACAAAAACAACTAGATTTTAAATATCACAAAATTTTAACAGCATTTGTTAATAATTATTATTATTGCAAATTAATGTTTCCCAATTCCACACAATGTTCAAAAGAAGAAAACACTGAAACACTGTTTTACAAATGTTGCGTAGAAAGTCGTTAAAACTTCAAATTGAAAGTGTTTTAATTTTATTAATTATTGTTAGTACTACCGAAAATCCGCTCAAATTTCTAAATGGCAACACATAGATTAACAATTAAATAATAGTTCAACGATGTTTAATTCCTGTTAATAAAATCCATAAAAAAAATTATTAACTGTCTAAACCCGAAGCCTACAAAATGCGTTATTGTGATTTTCGAAGACGTGAGCCAAAATAGCACCAAACTTCAATGTTTTATAGCAGGGGTGCTCGAAGTTTTTGAATGGCGGGCCAAATTTGAAGCTCAAATGAGCTTGCTGGCCAAAGGTAAAAACATGTTTGTTTGAAAAATTAAACAAGGTCGTTGCTAATATTTTTCAAGTTTATGTCCCTTGACTCTGGTCGAAATCGAAGGGGGGGGGGGCAAAACAATTATTAAATATAAAGAATGAAATTACAGGCTACGCTATTAAAATTTTAATGAAAAATATGTTTAAAGATGCATTTACACCTGCATTTCAATTCAATTCATTTTATTTACCAAAATAACAATTTTACAACTTGTGTGAATGGCTGGTTCATAGAGATTTGGTGTTCCTTGCAACTATTTCCTTTTCATTAACCGCTTGGTAACAGAAGGTTCTTCAAATGCAATTAAACAAAAACTAGGGAAAATTTGGCCAAAAAACCTAGTGAGATCGGTTACACCTGCATAGTTGTTTTGCAA
Source organism: Culex pipiens pallens (assembly GCF_016801865.2). Lineage (NCBI taxonomy): Eukaryota > Metazoa > Arthropoda > Insecta > Diptera > Culicidae > Culex > Culex pipiens. The sequence goes on along the minus strand of NC_068938.1, from coordinate 144,542,267 downwards.
TCATTAGTTTTCAAAATATCCAAGTATTAAAAAAAATCGCAGAAAAAAAAGCTTTTTGCCGTGCTGTACATTGGAATTTTACTAAAATTGCAAATATTTTTGATCGATCCCAGACATGATAAAAATATAATTTTAAACGCAGGAAAATGCAATTGAAATTGTTTTCAGTAGGTTTTACAATTTTATTTCCGTAAAACAATTTAGGTTTTTTGAAAAAAAAATTATTAAAAATCCATTTTTGTAAGCAGTTTATATAAATTTGTGGCTGAAAACGGTTGTTATTTCTAAAGTATAATGAAAAGAAGGATTTATTGAATGCACTTTTATTTTTCTTAAAATTTCAATGATTATTTAAAAAAAAGGGGTGACACAAACTTTGCAAAATGGTATAATTTTATTTTTAAATAAAGTGCAACCATTATGATTAATCGTTGCAAAAGGTGTTTTCAACAATTGTTCGTCAAATTTCAAAAAAAATATTCAATAACTTTTGGAATGCTTAATCAAATGTTAGTCAATCCAAATGTCATGAGTTCAAATCCCGAGGTGGAAGGTTTCTAAGCAGAAAAAAAGTTTGTGGCTCAGCCCAAAAGGAAATTTTGCCCTATAAGTTAGTAATTAGTATGGAATACCTTTGTTTTTGCTATTTTAACTGTTTTCTTCTTAAGTCAAATTTGAACGTTGTATAACTCATTTCGAAAAATGCTTGCGGAATTTTAATAACGAAATTATAATTTTCATCAACTTTCAATATGATTTTTCAACAACAAATTTGCGTGGATGAAGCATGGATGAACCATTTCATTAATATGAACAAAACCACTTTTTTAAGAACTATAAAATCAGTTTACCGATGGGTCAAAGGGCCATTTTACATGATCTTCCAAAATTTGTCCGCGGGCCACAAAAAACCACCTCGCGGGCCACGTTTGACCCGTGGGCCATACTTTGATCACCCCTGTTTTACAATGTTTTGGAATCGTTAGGATGTCTACTTGAAAGAAAAATTATGCAAATATGCAAAAAGCTTCAGAGCAATTCTCTACCAAAACCGAAAATGGGTTTTATCTGTATTTTTTTTAAATTTGGCTCAAGCTTTGTGAGGGCCTTCCCTATGACCAAAGAAGCCATTTTGTGTCATTGGTTCATCCATACAAGTCTCAATTTTGGCAGCTGTCCATACAAAAATGGCTAATCGGCAAGGACTGATAAAAAAACCTATCCAACGATAGTTCACATGGAAGATTCAGACAATATTTCTATCACAATATCTGAAATCCGGCCTCTAAAAAGTGTATAAATAACACTTAAGTGCCAATAACTTTTGATAGGGTTGTCAAACTCTTCCGGACATACGCCAAAATCGTTTTTTAGCATAACTTTTGAAGTACTTATTTAAACTTGCTGATTTTAAATAGAGACCAATGGGACCTCAAGACGGATCAAATGAGTTTGATTTCACTGAAATATTTACAGTTATTCGATTTTAAAAATAGTGACCACAAGTAGCCATTTCTGAAAATATTTTTTTAGTTCAAAAAATTTGCTATAAAATTGTCTAAGAGACATTGTAGATTGGACCTCTGGTTGATGAGATACAGCGGCTTAAGGGGTTACATACATGTAAATCGTGAAAAATGTCAGAGGTTGGTATGAGCACACATAAAAACTTTTTTAAATCTTTTTGCAGGGCATAAACATATGCATTTTCATCTATTAACAACATAAATATGAAGACATTTGGACGTACCATTGCCGAGATATAGCTGTTTTAATTTTCAAAAAACGGGTGCCACGATATCTCAACACTGCTTTGACCAAATTGGCTCAAAATTTTGGTGAAGACTCGTTGATCCGGTCCTGTGTGCATGACGAAGGCCGATTTGCAAAAACTTAATTCTTAAAAAAAATTAAAAATATTTTTATGTTTTTCATATAAAATATCGTCATATCGTTTTTGATTTGTGTACTTTTTAAAAAAGCAAAATTTCAAAATCGGGCTTCGTCATGCACACGGAATATGTCTTGAGAGCCTTCACCCCAAATTTCAGCCAATTTGGTCCATCCCATCTCGAGATATCGTGGCACCCGTAAATCAACTCGGTGTTTAGAGAAAAACGTTCACAAATTTTGACAGTTCGCTTTGCGCATGGCAAAATTGTGAACTTAAATCGGCTCTTACTCAGTTCAGTCACGAAATAGGGGAAATATACCCTTTCTCAGCCTATTTCTATTATCAGCCTATCAGCACTTTGATCATTAATTACAGCTTTCATAAAGTGTTTTTGACTGTTCCAAAGTAATAAATAGCTCAAATAAAAGTTAGCAAGCAACTCTCCATTGTTGATTTATCTGAAAATGTTGATTTGATAGCGGAAAACAGCAAAAGTGATTAGAATTGGTCGAACGGCTTAGACTGATTAAATTGGGTATATTTCCCCAATCTTCATGAAACTTTCAGAAGTGATTGAAAATTGAAACTTAGTGAATTTTCTGGATTATGAAATTTTGTGATTTTCTACATGTAACCCCTTAAAGAAAAAGAGTATCGTGTGAGCAGCAGTACCGGGAAGATGGATTTTTGTGGTGTTCTTTTTGTGCTGCATTCGCGGTCGTGTTCATGTCGAATTCTGTGGAAGGTGCGAAGCCACGTGTTTGGATTCTTGGGTCTCTGTTGTTTTGTTTGTGGTTCCATCTGGAGTATTAATTTTTAAATTATTGTTATTTTTTACAGCTTTCTGGAATTATTTTAAATTTAATGTCTGCATGTTAATTTATCTACTCACTATATGATTTATTTAAATGTTCATATTATTCCTTATCCTATTCCTTTCCTGTATCATACCATTTTCTCATACCATGTATGATTAAATTGCTTAAATTAATGAAACTTTCTAAAACTGCATGGGAACCATCCGGAGCATTTATATTTTAAATTACCGCTATTATTTTTTTATAGCTTCCTGAATCATCTTGATTATATTTATTATATTCATCATATTTATTCTATTTACTATATTTATTATATTTATTATATATTATTATTACAAACAATATGCTTATTAGATAATACACTACAGACTCACATTTACACTTACAAACATCCAAATCATTTAATACATTACGCATTCAACCATTTTCATCGGCCCGATGAAATTCCCCTAACCCCCATTCCGAACCTCCCAAAAATATTCCGTTCACTTTTAAAAGTCTCATGGGTTCCCTGCACTTTTGCCACTAGTTAACAACAAAAACATCCCCTCCCAAATCCCCACGGGACTGTATGGGCGTAGCCTTGAAACACAGTGTAAAAATTTACGTTCTTAGATATTTTTGGATGTACCGGGCAGCAATCAAATTGTCTAAGAATATTGAATTGACCGGCACCCCCTACAGCGTGGTGCAGACCCGTAATGTTATGCTATGCTATGCTATGTAACCCCTAAAAGAAAAAAAAATAGGAAAATTGAAGAATAATTTGAAATGCATTTTCCAGCGTTAAAAATCATAAAATAAATAAAATAAAACATAAAACAAGCTAATTTGCTTAAAATGATCGAAGACGATCATTTTGAAAATTGATGAATTTTTCACAAAGTCGGCCTCTATACTAGAATCTGTAGTGGTCTAATGTTATGTTACATCCCAGAACAAGTTTCCAGCCGAAGTAATTGCAATACCCGCCAGTTGTACAAGTCCTAAAACAATGAGACATCACTGGCTCTCTAATGGAATCACATGACCAATTTGCAGGTTCCGTTCCGTTCCCCGTGTTCTGTGTTGTGACTCATCAATCTTCCGAGGTTGGGATGGGAGCTGCTGATGGGACACGTGGTCGTACATACCAAAAGGAGCATGATTTACGAGAACCGAGCAGCAGCAGCTTTTGTACAAATAGGCCTCGTGATGGCAGCGCCCCACCGCGTGTGTCGAAACATTCCTCCCACTGGGTTTTGGGCGGTGTCTAGTTAGGCTTGTCATGTCGTTGGATGCCCTGGAGAAGTACAATGCCGCGGCGGTGGTGTGGCGAGCTGATGCCTTGTTTACTTCTGTTGGCACTTGGACTTGCGTGAGCGAAACTCGTGTAAAACAACCGCAAAGCCGACAAACAATTCCCGGTCGTTACAACCGCAGAGCTGTTCCGAGGGGTGGTTTTGCGGGGGTGATGTGACTTTTGCTTAAATAGCTTTAATGATTTTATTTTTAATTCTATTTTTTCATAAAAGTTTCCAAATTCTGAAAATAAATCAAGCCATCTCTACGCCCCTGCACAAATCGCATCTCCAAAATCAGATACCCACTTCCTTGAAGCATTAGCAAGTGATGCAAATTTACAAACGTCCCCAAGGCAGTCCCCGAACACAAGCGCTAAGATATCCCCCGAGGAAGTACCACGCACCATAGCCATGTCCTGGGATTTCCCGGGTATCGATTTCAATTAAATTAATTAAACCGTTGAATATTTTAAATGATTCCGGTTCCTCTTGCCGCCAGGAATTCAAATCAAGAACAATAAATTTACCCAACTATTCACCGACCCAAAAACAGAGGCGAACAGTTCTCACCAACCCCTTTGGGGTACTTGTTGGGTACTCCCACGGGAGGGGGGGAGGGAGTGAACAAAGTGAAGGACATCCGTCGCCGATGGTGGTCCAGAAATTGTACCCACCAGGCCTACGCACAAGTGGCCGTCACATGGTTTGGTGTGGGTTTTGGTTTTGATGTTCTGTGGGATGCGTTTGTTTGCTCGTGTTACACAAACTGTTCCTGTTGTAGTCTCTTGTCGTAATTGTTTTGATAATATTTTTTTAAATCATGTTCAGATGCAAATCTAACTTTAAAAAAGTGAACCGTTTTCAAGTTTAAGACATTATAATGTGATTTTTGTTAAATGCCAATTTGCAATTATAAAATACAACACGCAGGAAAAACATTCCTGCAAAGAACAATGCTCGGAAAGCTCAGCAAATCGGCAATTTTGCAGGTTCTTCTCAATGAAACTTAAGTCTGTTTAAAAGGTTGTGTTAGAAACATCTTTAGAAATCATGACATAAAATTTCGTTCCTAGAACAAATCTTGCATTTTGGTAGCTGTCTTTAGTTGAAGTTGGTTTTTGACCTAAAATTAAATTTAAATTGTTTGAAAAGTACATGAGTGTTTTAAAATCTTTAACCCAATATTGTTCCCACGAACAGGTAAAACTGTTGGATGACTTGTTTTTTACCTTATCTTTGTATTTAAGCATCATCATTTCAGTTTCATTTGACCCAATATCACAAATTCCACCTTATTATGTGATAATGTTGCTAAACTATCTAAGAACAATCCAACGTTAAATGTTTTCCGATCACATTCGATTTGTTTCAAATATTAAATGTTTGGCCCTTTCAAAATGTTTGTCCGGCTTAAACATTTTAAAAAATATTGATTTCGAAAAGATCGGAAAATTTCGGAAAATGTTTTTTTTTTGGGTAAGACTTAGAAAAAATTCAATTTTCCCGTTTCTTTTTCTTAAAGCCGCTGTATCTCAGCAACCAGAGGTCCAATCTTCAATGTCTCTTAGACAAAAAAAACTGTAAAGTACTTTTCGATTGCAAATACAATTTTATTTGAAAAATAAATCAAATTGTTTTTTGCATAAAATTCCGATTTTTTCCAAAATTCACTATTTAAAAAAAACATAACTTGGTGTCAAATTGTTTGACCATACTTCTCTTGCGGTTTTTGTCCCCTAGAACATAGAAAAAATACGTATTTTGGCAAATTGAGTTTTTGAAAAAAAGTAAAATATAAAATCGGCAAAATTTTAAAATGTAAAATTTTGTTCTAAATGAAAAAATGACCCTTCTGGGTTAATGTAGATTCGAAAAGTACATTAAATTTCCTTTAAAATGAAATGTTCGAAAAAATTTTGCAATAGAGTAACGGAAAATGGCAGAGTTTTTTTAACCCTCTACAACCCAACCCCGCCTTTAGACGGGCTTCGATTTAAAAAATCGCCAAAAATCCATTTTTCAACCAATTTTTGATCTTTAAAAGCATTGGAAAGAAGAACTCTTAAAATTTTAGAAAATGTATGGGTTGGAAGTTTTACTTGTTTTATGTGACTTTGCCAATGTTTTCAAAAATGTCATTTTTTTAGGTATCAACTTTGGCTGTGTTTTTTGCTAACATTTCCTATATTTTAAGTAAAAAGAAGTATGCAGTAATTTTTCTAGTGTCCCAGACTATGCCTCTACGCATTTATTTACAATTTGAATGATAATGGTTCCATTTTATAGCAGAAAATGTGAAAAACAAGCAAAAAATTGAAAAAGTGGCTTTAAAAACATGAAAAAATTAGATAGGCAAAATGTAATGATAGGAGGTGGTAGAATAGGCCAAATACTACCAAAAACAAAAATAAACTAAACAAGATAAATGCAAATTAAAATACTAAAAATGAAACAAGAAAAACATAAAACAAGAGAAGTAAAGTTTTTCGTAGAACAAAAGTTGCTCAAAATGACCTCCTGAACACGGGAAAAATAAAAAATAATGTTTTTTTTTTCGATGAAAATTGAATTCTGAGTACGCCACCAAATCGGGCGACCAATTTTACATAAAAGTCCCTTTGACACCAAATTTCTATCTCATCACCGTTTCAGGCTGCAAATTATTGAAAAACACCTCTTTTTTCGCATGTTCAAAAATTGAAGGGGTTGTACCGCCCCTCCGTCACGAGATATCGAAAAACGGAACTCGGATTCGTGATCAGGGATAAAAGTTACCTCTTAGGACAAAGTTTCACGCAAATCGAAGAGGGGTCGAGGCAACTTTTCCCGATTTCGTGTGAGTTGGTAGAGAATTTCCCTCATACAGAAGGCCCCACAAAAAAAAATACAAAAAATTAAAATGGTCGAAATAGGCCGATTTCGTTGTTAATTGCTCACTAGCAAAGTAATCTACCACACACGCTATGGAGGAAACAAAATATTATAAATCGAAAACACCCATGGGAGATTTCTACGTAGAAAGTTGTGTTTCTCCTTCCTGATTAAGAGTATGTTCGATTCAAAATAACGTCATGATTCGAAATCCGGACACTTAGTAGCATATCATTTTCGTTATAGCTGACAAAAAATCATGTAATAAGTTGGAAATGAAGAAATATCATCAGGATTTAGTGTAAACAGTCAGTTTTAAGAGAATGCATGTAAAATATGTCTTTTCTAGCAATTTTTCATCAGTATTTGAAAATTAAAATGACTTGTTGTACTTCGAATTCCGGACACTGATCAAAGCTGATTCGAAATCAGGACACTTTTGCTTCGAATTCCGGACACTCTATTTTGCTTATGAATCGCACAAATTTGGACTGAAATGTTAGTGAATGGCATTCTTTAGGTCTCAAATAACAATCGATAGTTTTTATAAAAATTTGCTAGAATTTAAGGAAATCAAAACCATAAATTTCTGCTTTGCCTTCCCGGTGCTTCGGACGCCAATGAAATATTTCAGTTGAAATGTTTCGCATTTTTGGTAAACTTATAATTTTATTTTATTTAATTTGTTTTTATTTAATTTGTATTAACTTTTGATAGAATTGACCAAAATAAGTTTTTCTTAAATAAAAATGTTCATTTTGACAAGCTCTACAATTGTCTAGAAGGGCCCAAAAATGTATAAAATGATCTAGTGGTTGTAAAAGAAGAAACAAGTTTGAGCTGAATTATTTCAGGAATCAACCAAATTAATAAAAATTATTTCTGAAATATTTCAGCTAAAACTTGTTTCTTCTTATACAACCACTAGATCATGTATTACATTTTTGAGCCCTTGTAGACAATTGTAGAGCTTGTCAAAATGAACATTTTTAGCATGAGCATGAGCATGAGAGATCACCCATGGTTGCCCCTCCGTTGCTGAACAGAACCGTAATATCCTTTCAGCACTACTGATCATAGGCTTCGACGATCAGTGGTGTTTCCCTTATCAACAGCATGTATGAATGCGCCGAAAAGATAAAACACCATGATTGCCAAAACAAGATCAGTTGCGAATAGGTAACAGTCATTGGCCACCAACGGCGCCCGCCATGTCAGTTTGTAGACCTCGATTTTAAGGGACGGGAATGTTAGTTAGCGCAGGTTGCTACTAGGGCAGCTGATTTACTCTGTGCTTACACCCCACGAGCGCCAGGAACCTGAAAATTTGTTAGTAGGATAGGGTGTTTGGTCAGGATTCATCATAGAAGATGACGATGCGACCCAAAATCAAAGTGTTTTTTGAAAGGTATAAGGTATTATTCTCAAGGCAAGCAATCGGATGCTGCGGATGAGACATTTCCCGTTTATTTGTTGTTAAATTTTGAATGAAGTGGTTTTATCTTAGACAGCCGGCTGTGGAAAGATAAAACCAAAACGATATGTAATTAAAGGGTTGAAATATTAACCTAAGTAAATTAATTTGGAGCGATTTACATACTTGAATATTAAATTAAACGTATGGCGTACGATCGGGATAGTTTGCAACGCTATAGAAATGGCGTGAATAATCACGTTGAAATACTACTTATCACCTTGCCTTACGAGCTGCGATGCTAAGGAAAGGTCTAGTCACGTGTACTTAAAAATCTAGGGGATAACACGAAAACACTACAAAACGAAACAAAATCTATTGATATCGCGACATCATGAAAACAAAATTAACAAAAACCAATGACCGGTTTTGAATCAATAACGCGTCGATGACAGAATTTCTAAAATTAACGAATTGTAACTGCAAAATACCCTAAATTTTACAAAAAACCGTCATGAACGAGACCGCCCGAAATTAACTATTCATTTCAAATGTACCGCTTTACTGGAAAATCGCCCGCGCATCGTATCAAGAACAGTAACAAAAAAAATCTAGCGCGACGGCCGCGACGCAAACCGGCAGAGTGCACAGAACCGGGTGTCAATTCAGAAACAAACGAATCGACAGCGACGAAAATCAAACGCGACGGACACGACGCGAACTGACTGAGTGCACAGAATCCCACGGCGGTACAGATTTATTGAAAAAAAAAAAAAAAAAAAAAAAAAAAAAAAAAAAAAAAAAAAAAAAAAAAAAAAAAAACACACACACACACACACACATTATAAACGCGGATACTCTCTCTCTCCCTCTCTCTCTCTCTCTCTCTCTCTCTCTCTCTCTCTCTTTCTCTATCTCACAAACACACTCTCTCTCTCTCTCACTCTCTCTCTCTACCACACACACACACACACACACACACACGCGTGAGCGCGCACACACGACATGAAACGAACTCACCCGAAAATCTTTTCACAAGTGCTTGTTTCGCCATCATTCACAACATTGTGGCAAGTAAACCCTACCCTCAGACCACATTTTTGACTTATTCAGAACTCCAACTATCGATCAACATGCTCTTCTTTTTTAAACATCATTCATTCTCAAAAAACACTTATGTTTTCACTCAAACTATTTGATCCCGATATGTCACACACTTTTTATGTAAAATCAATACCATTTCTTTTCTGTTTCCATTCCATCTCTACAACCGTTTCGAAAAATAGATCTCACTGCTTAACATATGAAGCACAAATCTGTTTCGCATAGAGATGACCAATTGATTGATTTTGTAAGCACCCCCAACACACTACGTAGGCAGAGCATGTCGTACACCCACTCATCACATTGGAATAATACTTCTAGAATTAAACTTGACCTCTTCCATAACATATCTCCATGGAAGTTTTTGAATCAGCAACAACAAAAACAAAAATGTTTGGGCAATTAAAACTCTTTGAAAATGAAATTAACTGGATGCACTGCACTGATGATGTTGTGTTGTGGTAGCAACACGTTCTCGTTCTCTCCCCCGTGTAACCACAATCGCACGACCACAACTGAACGGCACTGAGTATCATCGGTTTTCTTCCTTTTCTTCTTTGGCACACTGCCGAAAAAAAAAACCGTCGCAGATTTCCCCTTTATCGTGCGCTCTCAGCGCTCTCTCGCACTCTCTTTTCCATTTCCTTCATCTGGCCTTTGTCATTGTGTGTTTGTTTTGACGCCACTGGAGTGGACTTGTCAAAATGAACATTTTTATTCAAGAGAAACTTATTTTGGTCAATTCCATCAAAAGTTATGGGCAAAAAGCGATTTAAAAATGCTTATTTTCAAATTGCGGCGGGCGCTCTAAAATTCTTTGTGTAAATATGGGTATTCGGCGCCGTCGCTCCGTGCCATACTTTCATACACTTAGGAGCCCAGGGCGGCGAAGTCGTTGTAGATAAAAAGGAAGACACTAGTGGTTGGTACTAGCAATGGTGGCCGACAGCTATAAAGTCAACTTCGTTTTTTATTTATTTTCAGATTGAGATTAAATAAGTTAAACAAAAAAGACCTCCGAGACATTTTCAGCAGATGTACTCTAAAATGTGTACTTTCAGATGCTTTTAAGAGCGAGGTCAAACTCCACCACCTTTTCAAGTTTTTCCCATTTCAAAATGGCGTGTTTTTGTCGTATTTTGGCTATATCATTCGTTTAAAAGGTCCGATTTTCGTTCTCTTGGAAGATAAATGTGTGTTTTTATAAGCTCTACAGATATCTAGAAGACACCAACGACATAACCCTGAGTTGATAAATTCAAAAAACTCATTTTTTCATTAACACCTTAACCTGAATCACAAAAATGGCTCTAAAAGCTTCCCGTTTTAAGATAGAGCTTTGTACTCTTGAGCAAAGTTGCTCAGAATAGTGTCCCCTACAACTTTTCTCAAGACACCGAAGCGCTATCTCGTCATCCCGCCAAAATAAAAATTCTGAACCACCCTAAAATGTGGACCACCCTAATGTCCACCATACCAAAAGATGCCTCTTTTAACTCTGATCATTTGGCCCGAAGACACCAAAGCCTTAAATCTTAACGTGTGGCCGCTATCAATTTTGTCACGCTAGATTTCGGTTTCGGACCACTGTGCAATGGAGACGCATGGCACTAAATAAAAAAAAAATAATGATAAAAAATACTTTTTTGCAATTCCGTCGTGAAACTACTTACTTTTCCTGTCATTCTTGAACGACGAAATAGCCTACTTTTCTGTACCAAAAATAACAGAATCGAATTGCAACACTTTACAAAATAAATGCTGAAAAGTTCTACTTTTCAGCACTGAAATGGGTAACACTTTTCAACATTTTTTTGATTTAAACGATTTATTGACAAAATACATGAAAATTCGACTTAAAATTACACTCAATGGGTGTTTTTCAAAATGGCAAAAAAGGCGTCATCCATAAAGTATGTCACGCAAAAATCGGTGAACCTCGTTGGATAAATGTACGACTCGTGCTGAAAAAATTCCTCTTTTTGCAACTTGTTGCATAAACTACTATTTTCGACAGTTTATGCTAATCAAAGGTAAAAGAAATGTAAAACATTGTGAAACACGACATATATTAAGGCTCACGGTTGGCTGGAACGGACTTATTATTGAATTTGAATGTACCTAAAATGTTTTGATGGGGAAAGTTAGTTTAAGATGTCCCCTTTCAAGATTTCTAACTCCCAAAATATTCTATGCAGGGATTTTTAAATGCCGTCCATTTTAAGTTTTTTTTTGGATTTCAAGGTGAAAAAGGAGAAATTCAGTACATTTACAGTGCAGTATTATCACACAAATCGGTTTTTATGTATAGGAACTCAATGGTTACTTTGATTGAGTCTTTGGGGGTTGTCCATAAACTACAAGGATTGACTTAGGCCATCGTAGGACCCCTTCATCGCATCATATTTCATAAAAACTAAATAAATTATGTTAAGTCTTATTTTTTGACTGTAACAGCATTGAATTTACCGGTGTTACGTAATGTAAGGATGATCCACCTTTGTAAAAGTTGACACGATACCTCTCCGAACTTTTTCTGTCAAGCCCTAGCGATTTGTAATGCCATTTTGCTTCTTTTCTTCTTCCAAATTGCTTGTTTTAAAATTAAAATATTAGCAAAAAAACATTGTCAGGATTATGAGAAAAAATAAACAGTGTTTTGCTCAGGCAAAGCTTTGTTTAGTATATTACTTTCCATTTTGCTGATTTTGATAAATGAGCACATTAGGTATTTCGCAAAAAAAAGAAAGGATTTGCTATGTATTTTAGCTGTAATTTAAATTCAAAGTACCTATGAGTCAATACTATATGTCCGATGAAAAATCATGCTCTTTATCCAACATCCGACAATTTTCGTTTTGAAATAAGACAATTTTGAATTCATGCATTGCAAAAAATAAAAAATAAAATATAATAAACAAGATAAAAATAAATAATATCTTGGAGTTCTAAATATAGTAACTATTCCCAAGAATAGATTATGACTTATTTTTCTCAATATTCTTCTAACATGTCAAACCGGTAAATATTGCTTTAGTCTTATCAAATTGATAATAGTTAAATAGTTAAATCCATGAAATATTATTATTTTTATTAGTCACGGTCAATCTAATCAGAACAAAGTGACACAAACAAACAAACTTTAAATTATGTTCGTTTAACGATATCTTAGGTACAAGGTCATCATTCTTGTAATAACTTTAATTCAATAAATTTTTCAACCATCATTTGATTAAAAAAAAACTTTGATTTTGCCCTTGCAAAACAACCATAAAAATACAAAGTGTTATAACGAGCTCAAAAACAAGATTTAGATCGTTAATTTTTTTTTTCAAAAGTTTCAAAAAAATTAAACCACTCAAGCTTGAATACAATCACCGTAAGAACCAACTAGCAGATAAGAGTATTTTAAAGTCAATTGAAAAACTCTTAAAACAAGTTGTTTCTTAGATGAAGCAATTTTGATTCATGGACATGCGACTTTAACATGGAATTGGTGTATTAGAATTTTAAAACAAGCAATTTGGAAGAAGAAACGAAGCAAAATGCAGTACAAATCGCTAGGGCTTGAAAGAAAAAGTTCAGAGAAGTATCGTGTCAACTTTAACAAAAGGTGGATCATCCTTACATTACGTAACACCGGTAAATTCAATGCTGTTACAGTTAAAAAAGAAGATTTAACATAATTTATTTAGTTTCTATGAAATATGAAGCGATAAAAGGGTCCTACGATGGCCTAAGTCAATCCTTGTAGTTTATGGACTACCCCCAAGGACTCAATCAGAGTAACCATTGAGTTCCTATACATACAAACCGATTTGTGTGATAATACTGCACTGTAAAGGTACTGAAGCCGGGACCGTGGTGTACACAGCAAAAAATTGTGTAAAAATGGAAGCTTTAAAATGGAATGTTGAAAAAAGGAATGTGTAATTTTACATCTGTTTTAGACGAATTGCTGCTGAAAATCGAGCCTAACACATTTTACTCTTAAAATGTTTATTATTTCGACGGAAGGTGCAATTTTTCATTTTTTATGATGCAATATTGCACACGATAGTTTTCGCACCTCAACATCGGAAGACAGCAGATTTTACAACTGTCAAAAGTTGTTGTTGTGAATGTTGGAGGAAGTTGCTGGTCGTCGCGTCTGGGAGTTTGGGCCGCTCGGGTAAACAATAATCGTGGCAGATTCCGCGGCCGTCGTTGTGTGCGTGTGTGTTCGTGTGTTTTGGTGCTTCTTCCGATCCAGTTGGAAGAAGTTGCCGATCGCCGCGCCCTGCAGTTCGTGCCGTCCGGGGCAACCGATATCTGTTGCAGATTTCGGTCCAATTGGAAGAAGTTTTTAGTCGCCGCATCCGGATGCCTGAGCCGCACTCGTAGCCGATTCCGTCGTCGTCGTTTGAAGTGTGTGCGTGTATGCGCGTGTTTGGTGCTTCATCTGGTCCGGCCGGAGGAAGTTGCCGGTCGTCGCTTCCGGAAGTTAGGCGGCTCGGGCGACCAATATTCGCGGCAGATTCCGTCGTCACCTGAAGTGTGTGTTTGTTGTTGATTCTTCAGGTCCAGTGAGAGGAAGTTGCCGATCGTCGCGTCCGGGTGTTTGGGCCGCTCCGGCGTTGAACGTTCGTGGCAGATTCCGTCGCCGTCGTTTGCGTTAGAAGTTGCGTCCGGGAGTTTGGAACGCTCGGGCGTCCAACATTCGTGGCAGATTCCGTCGATTGGCATCACAACCAGTGACAACTCGACGATCAATTTGTCCACCAAAAACCGATGACAACGAGGACTTAGATAAGTATTGTTTTTCTTAGGAACATGACACTTTGTTAAAAAATTTGTAATTTTTCAGGTGAATATATCAAGTGTGATGATATCTCATGGAACTTGACTGCTGCTAGCATCTTTTTGTTTGGGTAAGTAATTTTCACTATTTAGTTTTTGATTTTTTCTTCTTTTTAGTCACTTAAATGTTATCTGGGTGAATCGGGACAAAACAATTCTGCCCAATTAGCAAATTCTCACTATTTAAACAAATTATTTTAAAAATGTATTGGTATAAACTTGCTTGCTAACTACTTATTAAGATAATTATTGCTTGATAACGGTTGAAAACGTGTTTTAGACGCGAACAAATTTTAGAATTTTAGAATTTTAGAATTTTAGAATTTTAGAATTTTAGAATTTTAGAATTTTAGAATTTTAGAATTTTAGAATTTTAGAATTTTAGAATTTTAGAATTTTAGAATTTTAGAATTTTAGAATTTTAGAATTTTAGAATTTTAGAATTTTAGAATTTTAGAATTTTAGAATTTTAGAATTTTAGAATTTTAGAATTTTAGAAATTTAGAATTTTAGAATTTTAGAATTTTAGAATTTTAGAATTTTAGAATTTTAGAATTTTAGAATTTTAGAATTTTAGAATTTTAGAATTTTAGAATTTTAGAATTTTAGAATTTTAGAATTTTAGAATTTTAGAATTTTAGAATTTTAGAATTTTAGAATTTTAGAATTTTAGAATTTTAGAATTTTAGAATTTTAGAATTTTAGAATTTTAGAATTTTAGAATTTTAGAATTTTAGAATTTTAGAATTTTAGAATTTTAGAATTTTAGAATTTTAGAATTTTAGAATTTTAGAATTTTAGAATTTTAGAATTTTAGAATTTTAGAATTTTAGAATTTTAGAATTTTAGAATTTTAGAATTTTAGAATTTTAGAATTTTAGAATTTTAGAATTTTAGAATTTTAGAATTTTAGAATTTTAGAATTTTAGAATTTTAGAATTTTAGAATTTTAGAATTTTAGAATTTTAGAATTTTAGAATTTTAGAATTTTAGAATTTTAGAATTTTAGAATTTTAGAATTTTAGAATTTTAGAATTTTAGAATTTTAGAATTTTAGAATTTTAGAATTTTAGAATTTTAGAATTTTAGAATTTTAGAATTTTAGAATTTTAGAATTTTAGAATTTTAGAATTTTAGAATTTTAGAATTTTAGAATTTTAGAATTTTAGAATTTTAGAATTTTAGAATTTTAGAATTTTAGAATTTTAGAATTTTAGAATTTTAGAATTTTAGAATTTTAGAATTTTAGAATTTTAGAATTTTAGAATTTAAGAATTTTAGAATTTTAGAATTTTAGAATTTTAGAATTTTAGAATTTTAGAATTTTAAACACAGTTTTTCTTGCTTGAGTTTTCCCCACCCGACCTTCCTTTATGAAAGACAAAAACATAAAAAAAATACGAATTTGATTTTAGTAAAATTGTAAAAACTGAAATTACTAATGGGATTGGTCTATCAATTATGTTTTGGCCTAATTTGATTTGCGGCAAAATTATATTTTTTCAAAACATTGATTTGTAATAAATGGCCATTTAAAATAAATCGAAAAATGAAAATAAAAAATTTGTTTCTGTAACAACTTCTAACAAATTTATGTGTTTGCACCCAAAGCGAAAAAATATATTTTAGTTCCTAAAAAAAAATTTTCGGCTCGGCGCCACTCATCTTGTACAACGCCACCGGCCTCTTCCACACCAGCGCTTGTATGACCATTTTGATCTCTAGAATGCCCACCATTCAGGAACCCACGGTCCTCGTCGACGAGAACCATACAAAAGTGGTTCCCGGATGTCCGATGGTAAGTTGGGTCAGCTAGGTCAACAAGCTGATTTCGTTGAGCACTCCGATGACCACCGGTGCGGTCCCGGATCACAACTGTGTCGTCGTTTGTCCCACTGCAAATGAGAAAAACAAGAATCGTCTCAGCTGCAGCCATGGTGGCCAATGGAACCTGTCCGAACGGGACCTAAATCTTCCGCCACCACCGCTCCTGGACCAGATACGCAAGTCCTTGGTGAAAAAACAACAGGACGGCGTTGGTGAGGGCAAAAATCAAAATAAAGATTGTTTGAAATATGGCTTGTTTATGTTTTCCACAGGCAATGACAGTTCGATATCTATCCTTCCAACTCAGCAGAAAATGACTAAAATCACGCATTTTTAGATACAATTTTACACATTCATCGGTAATTTTCGTCATTTTCTTGGGTAAATTTTCACCTTATATGTGGTAAATTTTCATCATATATGAGGTAATTTTACACATTTTTAGAGGTAAAATTAAACCTTTTTTCTGACATAAAAGATGTACCCCTTCCCAGATGTAATATTACCACGATTTTTTTTTCTGTGTAGGGGTAAGCGTGATTGCCACTCACCCAGTCGGCCTAGGTGCGATTCTAGACATTTCCGGTGGCATTTTTCGAGACGAGATTTGTCTGATCACGCCTTCCGTCGGACAGGGAAGTAAATGTTGGCCCCGGTCTAACCTAGAGGTTAGGTCGTTAGCTCAGTCCAGGTGTAGGAGTCGTCTCCCTGGGTCCTGCCTCGGTGGAGTCGCTGGTAGGCAGTTGGACTAATAATCCAAAGGTCGTCAGTTTGAATCCCGGGGTGGATGGAAGCTAAGTGTAAAAAAGAGGTTTGCAATTGCCTCAACAATCAAGCCTTCGGACACCTAGTTTCGAGTAGGAATCTCGCAATCGAAAACGCCAAGGCAATGCTGTAGAGCGAATAATTTGATTTTTTTTTTATTTGATTTTTGAAAGGTACTGAATTTCTCCTTTTCACCTTGAAATCCAAAAAAAAAATCTTAAAATGGACGGCATTTAAAAATCCCTGCATAGAATATTTTGGGAGTTAGAAATCTTGAAAGGGGACATCTTAAACTAACTTTCCCCATCAAAACATGTTAGGTACATTCAAATTCAATAATCAGTCCGTTCGAGCCAACCGTGAGGCTTATAAACAAATTTTCACTCTTCCTATAAATCTCCCATGGGTGTTCTCGATTTAAAATATTTTGCATCCGCCATACCGTGCCACACACACTGAAGCTATGCGGGTATGATCAGTGGTCAAAAATCACTGATCTCTTGCTTACGGTGGTAGACCCACCGGTCCTAACTCCAAGGAGTTTTTGTATGACCCCAAACATCTTAATAAGTTGTTACAACGATGTACTGTAGCCTTCCATACTCACTGAAGCAGTCTGGGTAGGATCCGCTTTCAAAATCTTGAAGTTTCGACTTGTTTTTATGGTAAGCCTCTTGCACAAATGGTTCAAACGGTTTAAAACGAAACGAGTCATGCTAAGACATATCAGAACTGATAGTTTTCGCTGATACGCGTCGAATGAAGTCAAGATGATTGAAATCCATAGTAAAATATTTGATTTTAGAAAATGCAAAAATACGATTTATTGTACATTTTACTTCAACTGTTTGTCACTTTTGAACCCCGAGGTTAAGAGAGTTGGTCCAGAAGACTTTTTTTCATGTCTCGGCGAGATCTATCGAAAAATGTTGGTCTCGTTTGTGTACATCCTTGGACCAAATCCGCCCATTCTCCTTTGCACTTGTGACACGTGAGCACGAACGCGGCAAAACCAGCGGCACACTTGGCCTAATGGGATTTTTCCGGCCCTTTGGTGGGTTGTTATTTCAGCATAGATAAATTTCACTCAACGTGGATGGAAAATTGGAAAATGCATCAGCTGCATAATTTATTGCAGTGCTGCCGGTGTGTGTGTGTTATGGATCTATTCCCAGCGGCCAAACTAAACACGACAGGCGCGCGCCCATCGGAAGTGCGTCAGTTCTCACTAAAACGTCACTGTTGTGGACAGTGGTCACATTTGCAAGTTTGATGAAATCTCGTTGATTAGAATTATTAGAATTAGAATTATGAATTTTATTTTGTAAACATGATTTAAATCCAGGTTAAAAATATATTAAAAGCAAAAAAATGTTACGTCAAGTCAGTATATCACTTACAAAATATTTGTTAGGGTGTTGTTTGTTTTCCACTGAGTACACTCTGCTGTTGACGTCAGCTGATAGAAGAAGTCGTATTTTAATAAAATTTCATCTATTTTAAAAGCGCTCTTCTGTTCATCAAAAATCAGAAATAAGTTTCTATATAGAAAATAACAAATATTCAACAAAACTTGATGAGTGTGAACCTAAACTTGCAAAAAATATTAAAGGCAACATTATGAAATTCGAAAATTAATAGTGCAACAAAACAGGGAAAACTGTGATTTGATTTGTTGTGGATTTGCATAAATTTAATATTTCGTTTTTTTTCGAAATCATTTGTTAACAAAACAAAACTTCAAACCCGAAGTTTGCAAATCCTCAGCGCTCCAACCAGGTCTTCAATTATCATCATCAAAATATTAATATCGAGAAAGCTTTCTTGGTCCTTCTTCGGAAAAGAAAAAAAACTTTATCTACCCGTAAAAAATGCAAATGTAAAAACACGGAAAAACACACAGCACTTCAACGACGCCATCATCGAATCAGGATAAGCCAAAGAGCTCGAGCGAGCACCATTCAACCCTAGCTTAGTTTCACCCCGGAAGAGACGCACTTACCAACGGAGGAAAAAAAATTTTCCCAGAACTTGCAACCAGTTGGTCTTCGTCCTTGCATCGTTTGGAGCCAAGTTTTATAAATTCTTCGCTAAATAGTTGGTTCGCTCGGAAGTTTAGACCCGAGCATCATCCTTTCCCATCAGGTCCGGAACCGTTTTCTAAGCTGCTCGTTGTTATCCTCCTACACATCATTTTGTAATAGGATGATCCATAGTCACATTTTGTGTTTTTTAATCAAAATGACAATCTGTCTTAATTAGCAAATATTGAGATATTGGAAAGAGACCACTCAACAGAAAACAAAACTATTCCGTATGCTACAATGATCCACCCTATCCCACACACTAAATTAAGCCCGTTGTTCCGCATCGCTTCGACACTTGGGCACTTCAACTTTGCCATCATCGCGGTGCCTTTTCCAAGCTCGCCGTTGTCATAGCTGTTTCAGCTTAGTTTCTTTCATCACCTTCAAAACTTCCAACTCTTGCTCTAGCGTCTTTCTCGTGCTTCGAATAAACTGTACACGAAATGATGATAATGAGATTGTCCTCAGTCTCTTTCCCTCCACCTCAACACGTTGCATCTTCCTGTCATTGATCTACCTGTTACCGGCGCAGAGCTCACAATCCTCGAATCTTTCTCGGGAACTTTCCGAGCCCGAAACCGAGTGCTCATCGTTGGGACAACAACAACAGCGTTCGGGGCAAGAATGCACATCCGTGCGCCGGGTTTGGAGACCCGAGTAGACGGAAATAACTTGGGAATAACATTTTTTGATATTTTAAAATACCTGGCCAATAACACTTTATGTTATTTATAACAAGACTTGTTATTCGCCGTTATGATTTTGTTGTTATTGGATTGTTATTGTAATAACAGACTAATAACATTTTAAGTTATTCTTCGAACAAATCTTTGTTATTATTTTTTGTTATTTTAACAACTAATCCGATCATCCCAATAACAGTTGGCGATATTCTTCCATAACAAAAAATGTTATTCCAAAGATGTTTTGGCTTTCAACCAATATTAGACCAATAACAAATTTTGTTATGATAACATAAACTGTTATTCAACTCTTATGCATAAGTTGATTTTTCAAGCAGAATCCATAACACTTTCTGTAACTTTAACAGTATTTGTTATTGAAATGGCATGAATTTGGTTATTACCGTCTGTTCGGGGAGGAAGAAGCTCGTTGTCGACGACTTCCAACGGCTTCCATCATAATCCGGCTTCCACAGCGAACGGAGTCTAGGCAGTGTTGCCAGCTTAGGACAGACAGAAACGCCAGATCCGAAAGGAAGTGTGCTGCTGCATCCGAAAACACACTACGCCCTAATACTTCCCCTGTGAGTCGTGAAAAATCTTTCTTTTTTTTCAGAGAATTATGGTACACGAAACGAAATGAGCAACAGAGCAACTATCTATTTGGTACCAGCCAAGGTGATGTTGTCAGATTTGAAGAAGCAGATGGGATGAAAATGGATGATGAGCTTAGAGAAAGCTTCAATTTTGTCCAAACTGTTATTGTTTCCATGGTGTGGATTATTTGATTTTTGCTTTCTTAACTGGAGAAACGTTGTGAATTAGCTTGAAAAATAAACTTTTTTATAAAGTTTCCCTGAAAACTGCAATCTTTTGTAAAGCAGTTCAAAAGTTAAGATATAATAAATAATATTATCGACTGCAAAATACTACAGTAATGGTTCAGCAAAAAGTATAACACGTTAATAATTTCAGAAAGCTGTTTTAAAACACCTAAAAAGTAAAAGATTGCATGGACAGGTAGCACCTGAGGTAGCATTGTTTATTTGCAGTTAATTTACTTTATACACTTTAAAGCAAAAAATGATTTCTTGCTTACTTTTTCAAAAGGTCCTATGTACATAGGAAATCCATGGCGCATTGGTTGTTTTGAAAAAGTAATCTTGATTTAAGGTAAACAACCGAAAAAGCTACTTCAGGTTGCAGATTTTATGCTTTTATTAGCTCGTCCATACAAGTCTCTATCCAAATTGGGTAGGTACTACTCACACAAATATGTTAAGTATGAATCAGTAACTTAAGAGGGATTTTTTGATAAATTTGGAGCAAAGCTTGGGGTATGCTTGTGTGTTTTTCAAGATTCAAACAAAGCTTACAAAATGTTGATGCAAAATTTCACACAATGCTTTCAACATTATAACAGTTATGCAACTGTCAAAGAATTGCAAAATGGTAACAAATTAATGATAATATATTGCCTTCCTCAGTGAGATAAGGCTATAATCCTGATCTAAAAATGATCTTGTTATAAAAAAACATCGTAGACTCACCTTCATGTACACTAGGGTGCCCAGAATATGGGACTTTTTCTCAAAACTTCGCTCCACAAGCTGAGTATTGTTCCTTGAGCTATTTTAGGACTCTGGGACAAATATGAGCAAAATCGGTCAACATTTTCCCATTGATACTCGAACGGTAAGTTTGCATGGAAAAAATCGAAAAAATGTATGGGAAATCCAATTTTCTTACGGTTTGGTCTGCACGGTTCGCTACTTCCATCCAAATGTCCCCAAAAGTGAGATTCTCATTGAAAATGTAATGCTCTACAACTTTGTAGAACATACCAAAGCTGTAAAACTTTATCCTGAAAAGTTATTAGCGATTTAAAAAAGTCATTTTTGTATGAAAAACATTTTTTTCACCAACTTTAGGCTCGGGTATCAATGGGTTAATCTCAACCAATTTTGCTCAAAATTTGCACAGATGCTTAAAATAACTCAATAAACCGTTTTTCGCTTGTGGAGCAGGGGGTCAATTTTTCTGGGCACCCTAATGTACACCTATCGACTCAGAATCGAAAACTGAACAATTGTCTGTGCGTATGTATGTGTGTGTGTATGGAAAACAACATTCTTGCCAAGTTTTCTCAGAACTGTCTGGTCCGATTTTAGCTTGGGAGATTTTATTCGATCCAGTTTGGTGTCCCATAGACCGCTATTGATTTTTGCAATGATCTGGCAACCCTGTCTCGAGATATAGCCACTTTGGTGCAATTTTTAAGCTTTTAAGGCAACGATTCTCAGTGATTTTGATCAAAACGATGTCCGGAAAAATCATGCGACTCATTGTTGCATAGATTATGAAAATACCTTTCCAATGAAACATAAAGTATCATGATCTGGCAACCCTGTCTGAAGTTATGGCCTCTTAAGTGGTATTTATGTACTTTTTTTAGACCAGATCTCACTCAAATGTATGTAAACTATGTCCGGATCCAGCATCCGACCCATCGTTAGGTATTCGAAAAACTTTTCCAAGTTTGAAGATCTGGCACCCCTGGCTTAAAAAATACCCTTTTTCTGTAAAGAGAAACCTCTTTTTACGCGGTGGTATTACGCGTTTTATTGCGTCAATTTCTCTTGAACCAAACAATTTTTTTTGCAAGCTTCAAAAAGCGTTTTGTACAACAAAACCTACAAATTGCTTTTAAAAGATTGCAAAAATGTTCCGTCGTTCCAGAGAAATCGACAAATTAGAAAAACTTAACGCATCGCTTAAAAAAAGGTTTCTCTGTACTTTTTTCCATTTTTTCTGTACTTTTTCATTCCGAATCTGCAAAATAAATCAAATTTGTGTCCCAAACCCATCATATCAGCCATTGTTGGTAAAAAGCGAGGAAGGCATTAACCACATAGGTTGATTAAGTTAGTTTTTTCCTGAGATTTTACTTATTTTTTGGATCTTTGCTCACAAAACATTGAATTTTTAATAAAATGACTGGAAGTGCCTCATTGGTTTGAAACGCAAATATCTATTACTCGGATCCAATTTTAAATGATAAAAAATGATACCTTTGTGGTTTTTTTCTGATCTCCATACTAAAAATGTAAACAAAAATTTCAAATAGGGGAAACTGGGGCAAGTGTAACAAGCTAAGGAAATGCTCGTTTAAACCCATTAAACAGGTAAAAATCTGTCGGATTTTTTAATAATCATCTTATCCCAGATCTTGACTAAGACTTTGATAGAACAAGTTTCTCAAAAATCCTGTTTTCAAGATAAAAAATAGATTATAAAATTATGGATTTTCAGTACGTTCTACTCGACTAGTGGGGCAAGACGAACACCCCGTTTGGGCAAAAGGAGCAGTGCATAAAATAGCATGTTGATTTGCTAAAAATTGAACTGTTATCAATTTGAGACGTCAGATTACAATGTATTTGAAACATTCTCTTCATTTTTAGATGAAAAAATAATATTTTACTAACAATTTAATCGTTTTTCGAAAAAAAATATTTAGAAGATAAATGGTGATTTTTAATAATATCGCTATATTTTGTATGAACATTTTTTTAAACAATTTATTATTAGATTTTAAATACTTTTATGCATTAATATCCCAATAAAATATGTTTTTGCAACAATTCGTAATTTTTCCCATACTTAAAATCCATGTGGTACACTTGCCCCACTTAAAAAAGGTTTTTTAAAAGCCTTCAACAAAAACAACGAAATGATAAAACATACCTACTTTATAATAGGTGAGAATCATTGGTAGTGACACTACTGATCTAGGAAAAATTTCATTTTGATAAAATGAGCCTTAAAACGAACCCTAAGCCTTATTTTGTACTTTCCAAATATTATAAGAAAACAGAGGTTTTGAAAAAAAAACGTCATTCAATCTTATACCCCGTGGTGTTTACGTCGTTTTGGCGGTTATGTGGTAGTAGAATCAACTAATTGCATTGCTAGCAACAATTCCTCATACTGGAAATATCAAAATTGTAAAAAATTACGGCCGTACGAGCGATTGTTCCTCTTGCCCCATATGGTCGTCTTGCCCCACCTTCCGCTATACTTGATTAAATTCCCCTATAATTAAATTTTAAAGAAATCGACTGAAAATGGAAAGAATTGCTGTAAACAAAAATTGAAAATTCATGAACTCAGTAAATATTGTGGTTTGGTTGAGCGTTTTAGCAGAATGCATTACTATGAATACAAAGAGACGAGTTGTTCCTTTGAATTCCGCTATATATTTATAATATCTTGACAGATACGTATTTCGTCTACTACTTGCAGACTTCATCACTGTTCTGTTTTCGACCACTGATGAAGTCTGCAAGTAGTAGACGAATACGTTATCTGTCAAGATATTAAAAATATACAGCGGAATTGAAAGGAACAACTCGTCTCTTTGTATTCATCAGTAAATATGATAAATTACAAAAAAAAAACATTAGACATAAATTTTATTGCCAAATATATCCCTATTATTGCTGTCTTTTTGATGAAATTGCAAATCTAGTATTCATACTTAGCTTAGCTTAGCTTAGCTTAGTTGACCGTACTCTAGCCGAGCATACAGCTCGCAATAGCTAGGTTGGCGCCGATAAGGAAAATAAATGCGTCAGGAATGTGCCGAATGACACATTACCACTCATTTGTCCTTTTGGTCGACTCCTCACGATCAACGGGGGAATTGGGGGAGGGATGTGATGATTGGATACCCTATAGAGATGCCTAAGAACTTAGACGACCTCCAAGATATCCGGATTTGGAAGGGGAAAGGGATTGATGGGATACTTCACCGACGAATGAAGTAGTGGGCATTGGTTGTTAAATATAATTAAAATTGAAATGCAGTACAATAATAAGGACAAAACTAGAACGCTCTCACCAAATTCTGGGATCATCCAAACCGCTCCGTAAACTCCGATGTAAACCCCCGCTTCCTTGGCATCTCTGCCGCCGTCACCGTTGAACAGGTTTCCAGCTTCCGCAGCCACCTGGCCCTGATTTCTTCCGGAGTGAGCTCCATCTCGAATTCTTCTTAGCTTGAGATACTTCCACTTCACGGCAAATTCTTCTTATGCAAAATCAATAAGCCGGAAATTTTCTAAAATACGTGACGGTTTGAAAAACAAACGCGCTCCAATTGCAAATCTAGTATTCATACTTGGGTAATTCTCTACCAACTCACACGAAATCGGGAAAAGTTGCCCCGACCCCTCTTCGATTTGCGTGAAACTTTGTTCTAAGAGGTAACTTTTGTCCCTGATCACGAATCCGAGGTCCGTTTTTTGATATCTCGTGACGGAGGGGCAGTACGACCCCTTCCATTTTTGAACATGCGAAAAAGAGGTGTTTTTCAATAATTTGCAGCCTGAAACGGTGATGAGATAGAAATTTGGTGTCAAAGGGACTTTTATGTAAAATTAGACGCCCGATTTGATGGCGTACTCAGAATTCCGAAAAAACGTATTTTTCATCGAAAAAAAAACACTAAAAAAGTTTTAAAAATTCTCCCATTTTCCGTTACTCGACTGTAAAAAATTTTGGAACATGTCATTTTATGGGAAATTTAATGTTCTTTTCGAATCTACATTGACCCAGAAGGGTAATTTTTTCATTTAGAACAAAATTTTTCATTTTAAAATTTCGTGTTTTTTCTAACTTTGCAGGGTTATTTTTTAGAGTGTAACAATGTTCTACAAAGTTGTAGAGCAGACAATTACAAAAATTTTGATATGTAGACATAAGGGGTTTGCTAATAAACATCACCAGTTATCGCGATTTTACGAAAAAAAGTTTTTAAAAAGTTACTTTTTGCGTTTCTCTTTGTTTCGTCGTCCGTGTCTGTCGCGGGTGACCATGAACGGCCATGATCGATGACGATTAACTTTTTCAAAACTTTTTTTCGTAAAATCGCGATAACTCGTGATGTTTATAAGCAAACCCCTTATGTCTATATATCAAAATTTTTGTAATTGTCTGCTCTACAACTTTGTAGAACATTGTTACACTCTAAAAAATAACCCTGCCAGCGATGGAATAATCATCATCAAAAGAAAATCGTTGGACGTTCATCAAGAGAAAAAATCAAAAGGGAGCTTGGCTCTCCTCTCTCGCGCACGAAAGATCGGTAAAAGGAACCTAAAAAAATCATCATCTTGATTATTCGGCGGAACATCTTATTCACTACTACACTTGCAAGTGTAACATCACACGTCAAAAAACGACCTGTCACATTTTGATGATGAACAATGTGTGTAAACAAAGTGAAATAAATACTTTTAAGTGGTGCTGACAAGGAAATTCACAAAAAATCATCAGCAGATTGATTTTCTTGGAGAAGTTCGGGAACGATTTTCGTTTGCGTGATTTGCCTCCTCTCTCTTTCGCGGGTGAAGAAAGTTCGCAAGCGAAATTGATTTTTTTGCGATTATTCCATCCCTGAACCCTGCAAAGTTAGAAAAAACACGAAATTTTAAAATGAAAAATTTTGTTCTAAATGAAAAAATGACCCTTCTGGGTCAATGTAGATTCGAAAAGAACATTAAATTTCCCATTAAATGACATGTTCAAAAAAAAATTACAGTCGAGTAACGGAAAATAGGAGAATTTTTAAAACTTTTTTAGTGTTTTTTTTTCGATGAAAAAACGTTTTTTCGGAATTCTGAGTACGCCATCAAATCGGGCGTCTAATTTTACATAAAAGTTCCTTTGACACCAAATTTCTATCTCTTCACCATTTCAGGCTGCAAATTATTGAAAAAAACCTCTTTTTTCGCATGTTCAAAAATGGAAGGGGTCGTACCGCCCCTCCGTCACGAGATATCAAAAAACGGACCTCGGATTCGTGATCAGGGACAAAAGTTACCCTTTAGGACAAAGTTTCATGCAAATCGAAGAGGGGTCGGGGCAACTGCTGTGTGAGTTGGCGGAGAATTACCCACTTGAGTAAAATTTAGAAGAAAAAAAGAAAACACAAAGATTACTAAGCAATGTTTAAACAACATTTTAAGCAACTGAATTTCCACTGTGCAACCATACATAACCATGTCAGTCGAAGCTCTCCGTATCATTTTAACAAGATAGACGGATGATGGCAGAACTGTATCTGGATTTATTCCTTACTCTTCAGTAGACTCTACTATGAGATTAAGGAGTTAGCTTCGATAGGATGAGCCAGCAAAACATGAAGAATGCCGTCAGAGATGACGCTTTTTTTTGGTGGCAATTATGTAAAACAGCAAAAGTTGACAAACAACGTAAAAGTTTGTCTTGCTCCGACTGAAGTTGGAAATTTTGAGGCAAAAAAAACTCCCCCAACTTGAAGCAAACAACGAAAATCAACCATCGAAAGCACCCACGTGCGTATCTTCTCATCGCGTACGCAAATATCAAAAGCACACACACACTCAAAAGTGGCGGTTCCTGGCGGGCTGCATGTCACAATTATTTTTAACTGCCAGCCACACCATCCAACAAGCGAGCGATATTCATGTAAAAACGACTCTGCTTCTTAATTTCGGGGAACGTGTAGAAGGGAAATGCAATTGGAGCTTAAATTTCGCAAAAGTTCCGTCCGTAGCATTCCAGCTCGGAAGGCATGTCGACAGTTGATAGATTCAATTTTTAGTGTTGCGTTTTTGAATTTATTTCGAGTCCCTTCACCAGCATTACAGCTTGGTAGGCACGGCTATGAAAGTGCGAGATTAGCATTGCAGCTCGAAAGGCACATCGACACAAACGTGTCTGAGTTGCAATTTTCACGCAAATCAGTTTGTTCCGTTCTCTTTTAAAGACTCCTCGTTCAAAAGTGACAACGGTAATGTTCAAACATGCTCGTTCGTGTTTCCACGGTGCGTCTCCCTCGCCAATATGGAGATGAGAGTTATAAAACAGCGCTGCCTTCACCATATTGAGCAGTTACTCCTCATTTGGGTAAATGTTAGAAAACACATTATCATTCCGAATGTTTGCCTGGCTGGGCTGCCGGAAATGTCGCGCCGAGCCCCCTCGAGAGAGAGATTGACGCGCTTCCGGTTTTTGTGTTTTTTTCTCTTGTTTAGCATTGCAAGTGTGAACAGCGCAAAGTGTCGTCAAGATAATGTGCGTCGTCGCCTGGTCGTTAGCAGAGCGATTTCAGCGGGAGGAAATGGAAATTTATGTTATTATGCGCTGTTGAAAATATGAATATCTGTAAGGGACAAAAAGTCTTCTGTTTTCATTAACTGTATGGTGGTGAACATTTTTAAGTGTATTTTAAAGCAGACCATGTATTTTAAAGTTGGTACTGTTTGATTAGACCATTCTTCGACATTATTTTTGGCCAAAAACGTACCTCAAGTTCAGACAGCTGCCAAAATTCCAGTGTGTTTAGAACAAGGTAAATCTCCCACATAAACAGCATGCAACATTAAATTCGAAGTAATCACGCTGATTATTCCCCGTAGCAACCAGTACCACACACACACACACTCATTCCCACTCGAAACTACGCCGTGGCTGCATAACGGGATGAAGCTGTTAAGCAATGAAAATTCATTAAGCGGGAGTAAAATTTTCATAATGCAACCTCCGGGCTCCTCCTCCCTACAGCATTTTTCCCCGCAGCGAACTGTTTTCAACCGAGTTCA